>NW_024963782.1:0-538 GCF_019238085.1 Lagopus leucura
CTTACCTGGCATCTTGAGGCTGAGGTCGCAGGCGGTGCCCACGTGAGCCTCGGGGGGGGCTCGGCGTCGCCGGGTGATGCTCTCCTTCACACGGCCCTCCCCCGTCACCTTCACCGAAAAGGGGCTCCCTGGGGGGATGGGAGCAGTCAATACCAGTATGGACCCAGTACAACCCAGTACAGCCCAGTATAAACCAGTACAGCCCAGTACAACCCAGTACCAGGCACGTGCTGCTTCCCAAACTGCACGGTGATGATGCAGTTGCCCGGCTCGGTGGGGCAGCACAGCCCCCAGACCCCAGTATAACCCAGTACAGCCCAGTATAACCCAGTACAGCCCAGTATGACCCAGTACAGCCCAGTATGACCCAGTACAGCCCAGTATGACCCAGTTCCAGGCACGTGCTGCTTCCCAAACTGCATGGCAATGATGCAGTTGCCTGGCTCAGTGGGGCAGTGCAGCCCCCAGACCCCCAGTATAACCCAGTGCAGCCCAGTATAACCCAGTACAGCCCAGTATAACCCAGTACAGCCCAGTA
>NW_024963782.1:548-1350 GCF_019238085.1 Lagopus leucura
CAGCCCAGTATAACCCAGTACAGCCCAGTATAACCCAGTACAGCCCAGTCCAGCCCCAATACATCCCAGTACAGCCCAGTACGATGCAGTACCAGGCACGTGCTGCTCCCCGAACTGCACAGCGATGATGCAGTTGCCTGGCTCAGTGGGGCAGCACAGCTCCCAGACCCCCAGAATAACCCAGTATAGCCCAGTATAACCCAGTATAACCCAGTACAGCCCAGTACAGCCCCAGTACATCCCAGTCCAGCCCAGTATGACCCAGTACCAGGCACGTGCTGCTCCCCGAACTGCACGGCGATGATGTAGTTGCCCGGCTCGGTGGGGCAGTAGCCCACCCTGCAGGTCCCATCCGGCAGCTCCTCGGTGCTGATGTCCACTTTGCTCGGCCCCTCGATGGAGAGGCTCAGCCCGCCATAGCCTGGGAGGGGGTAATTAGCACAGGGGGTTAATTAATTAATGAGTAGGGGGGTTAATTAATTAGAGGGGGGGGTGGGTTGTTTGGTAATGAAGGGTCAAAGAACGCCATGGATTGGAGAAGGGGTGGGGAAAGGTGGCGGGGTTTAATGCTTGTGCTTAGGGGGGATTAATTAGGAGACTAATTAGCACATGGGGTTAATTAATTAATAATGGGAGCAGTTAATTAATTAGCTAATTAGAGAGAGAAAAGGTTGTTTGGAAATGAAGGGTGGCAGAATGTCAGGGGTTGGGGAAGGTGGTGGGGTCCCTGTGCTCAGGGGGGGAATTAATGGGGGGCGGGGGGCTTAATGAGGGGGGGCTTAATGGGGGGGGGGGGGGGGGG
>NW_024963783.1:0-3778 GCF_019238085.1 Lagopus leucura
GGGGGTCCTCTCCAGGCCCAGGACGGTGCTGCAACCCGTGGTTGGTGCTGCAGAACTGGGGATGTGTGCCCCACAGCGCGATCCCATGGGTGATCGTCCCCACTTCTCTCCTCTCCAGCACATCCTGGCACGGGGATGTGTGGTTCAGCTGCTCAGCGCAGCCCGCAGTGCCAGAATTCCAGCATCCCTGCAGCATCCATCTATGCAGGTGGGGCGAGAGCCCCTTCCCTGCTGTGTTGGGGGTGCAGGCACTGGGGCCCTGCAGCACTACAGGGTGCTGTGCTCCAAGGGAAGCTCGGCAGCAGCACGCCAAGGCCTGGGCACAGCCTGCCTCGGGTCCCCCCCCCCCCCCGCCGGCAGCGATGCGTGCTGGAGGGATGGGCTGCCTGGAAAGCTGCGTGAGCGGGGCTGCGTCCTTCCTTTCCACCCAGTGCTTTTGCCTGTGACTTTACATCTCCTGCTGCCAGATGGAGGGTGGGGAGCAGAGCATCGCGTCCCTGCCGGCGCCTCTGCTCCTGGGGGAGCGCTTACCAGGAGGGGCTGGGCGCTGCCGTCAGGTCCCAGCACTGCCACCCCCCCCACCATGTTCAGCTGTGCTGTGTTTCCACAGTCCCACCCGGATCCTGAATGCAAAGGAAAAGTCTGAGCTCTCCAGGGGAAAAAAAAATCACCCCAACCCTGCGGCAGCCCCAGGATTCCCCCCCTGTGGCACTGAGTCATGGGGCAGAGCCACCCCCAGCCCTGCCCAAACCCAAACCCACAGTGCCTGTCCTCACATTGCAGTCTGGGGGCAGCCGGGGGGAGCAGCCCCAGGCTGGGGGGCTTCTGTGGGGCAGGGGCAGAGCTCCTTGCCCCTTATCAGAGCCTTGTGGCACCGGAGGGCACCGCAGTGTGGGAAGGGCAGCAGAGCGTGGTGCGTCCTTGCGCCATGCTGCCCTTGGGTGGCTGAAGGCCACGTCCTCATAACTTCCTTCTCCGGGGGGAGCACTGCTGTAATGATTAACCTGCGCCGTTCTGTCCTGCAGTCTGTTTTCCTCTCGGTTTCCAACGCTGGAAAATGCTCTTCCCCTGCCTGCCACCCACACACACTGCCCTGTCCCCGCACACAGGGAAAGTCCCATCCGGATGCATGCAATGGGAGAGGGGGGGGGGGGGTCAGCTGGGGGTTACCATGGGGAAAATGGAGGCATGGAGGGAGAAAACTGCAATGGGTGCGGGAGCCCTGGGTGGGGATGGATGCTCTTTGTGCTCTGTGGAGGGGATCAATGGGACGCTGCCCTTGCTCGGGGTGGCTGCGGGCACACACAGCTTTGGCAGAGCCAACCCAACGCTGCGGCACACGCAGGGGTCACCGGCTCGGCTGGGATGTGCAGTGCTGTCACGGGGGTCCCGGTGAAGCCCCCCACTCCTTCACCATCCCCTGCCCAGGACCAGGACCCACGCAGGGCAAAGGGGGGGGCGGGAGGAAGCGGCTGCCAGCTGGGCTCCATGCCGGCCACAAAGGCGGCCCAGAGAACCCGAGCGGAATGAGGTGGCGGCCAGCCAGGTTCCCACGGCGGCCCCAGTTCAGAAAATAGGCCCGGAGCTGGCAGTGGTTGCTGCAGCGACCAACAGGGTGCTGCAATGCGGGGGGGCTCAGCCGGGTCCAGGTGTGCACGGTGGGACCCCTGTGTGGGACCGGGGCCGGTGATGGAGCTGAGCCCCCCAGGTTCCTGTTGTCACTGCCCCCAGGAGTTTCTCCATGGGTAAAGCCAGGAAGTTCCCGTGAGTGCCAGGCTGCAGCCCCACGGCTAGACCTGCCTCCAACCCAACAACCAGCCCCACAACCAGCCCTGCGTCCAGCCCCACATCCAGCCCCACACCCCCCACTCGTGGGGAGGAAGCAGCCGCAGCTGCTGGTGGGGCCTTTCCTGGTGGCTTGGCGCCTGCCAGGGACCGGATTGGGGGGGGAAGTCGGGGGGCTGGGGAGCTGCCCTCAGGAATGCCCCCGCGCCGTGCTTTCATCCGCGCTGCCTCAAAGGGCGCCTGTGTGCAGGAAAGCCGGGTATAAATAGCGGGGATTGAGGCCTGGCGTGACACTGGAGTCCCTTCTGCCACTGCCACCTTGGGTGCCCCCCCCTGCAGCACCTCAATGGGGGCATTGTGCACCCGCAGCCCCTTCGGGCACGTCGCCGGCAGCTGCTCAGCCTGACCCCGTCTGCTCCCCCCTCGTGCTGCGGGGCCGTCTGTGCTCACAGCGGTGTGGGATGAGGGATCCTGAGCAGCCCCTGAACAGCCCTGTCACAGCCCAGTGCCCCAACAGCGCTGTGAGCCACATCCCCTCTCCCAGCTGCACCATGGAGACAGCCCCCCCCCCAAGGCCAGGCTGTGGGGGGATGTGTGTGGCTGTGCTCCTTTGGGTGCCCAACCCATCCCACCCCACCCCATCCCATCCCATCCCATCCCATCCAGGAGCTGACTCTCTCTGCTTTGAGCTCATCCAGCAATGGGTGCCTCTCAGTCCCTGCTCTGCAGAGGTTTCCTGCACAGCTTTGTGTTTCTCTTTTGCTTCTGTTTGGCTGTTGGGCCAAACATCCCCTGCTGTTCTCCTCAGACCCTGAGCCCATCCTGCACCGAGGGGTGATGCTGTGGACTCTGCAGGGCTGCACCGCTCCTGGAGACACATACAGTTTGATCTCTCAGCCTGACCCATTGCTGCCACATCGTATCTCCCCCCGACCCAACCTGCAGGCAGTGCCCACACCGGGCAGCGCTGTGTCCCACCCACAGCCCATGGCAGCCTGGACTGCCCGCAGTGCAATTCAGGGCCAAGGTCCCCACTGGGAGCTGTGGGCGCTACAGGGAGACAAAGGTTTAACACGGGTTGCCGGGCTCCCTCTGATCCTTCCGCCCATTATCTAATCAGAGCCATGTGGAACAGCCCAATGGTGTGTGTGAGTCACTTCCCCAGCACTGCCTCAGTTCCCCGCAGGTGATGCCGGGTTGTGCTGAGCCGTCGCCCCGCAGCGTCGCGGCGTTGGGGAATGCAGCGCAGTGGGTCCGGCCCAGGGTTGGATTCCTGTGCCTCTTCTCAGCTCTGCACTGACTCACTGGCCTGCACGTCACTTCCCTGTCGGCCTCGGTTCCCTGAGCTGGGACTTGGGCACAGCACAGTCCTGTAGATGGGATGCATCATTGGGGTGATGCTCGCCGTGCAGCGCCGGCACCACGCGGGGTCTGGATCAGTGCAGGACTTCCTTCCTTCATTCCCAGAACAAAGCCGTGACCTCGCATCCATATGGAAGCTGGGGAATGGCTGGAGGCAGCCCTAAGCACACCAAGACAAGGGATCTGGTGCGGGGCACAGCAGCAGTGCTGGCATCCCCCAACCAGAAGCACACGGTGTGGTGGTTCCTGCAGTGCCGTGGGGGGGCTGGGCTGGGGCAGCCGTGGGGCCTCTCTTGATAAGAGCTGGGGGGGATGCAGGGCTGTGGATGAGCTGCCCACATTCCTGGTGTGGCTCCAAGCGGGGCACTGGAAGGCGCAGGGGTGGGAATGCCAGCATGCTGAGTGTTGCTGTGTGTCAGCGCGTGGGGCACCCGTGGGACGGAGCTCCACCCCCACCCCGGGTTCCCTCCATCCCACACCAGGCGTTGCCTCCGGCTCTTGGCACGCATTTGGGGCCCGCAGGATCACAACGCAGAGCCGGCACCGTGCCCGCGTGTTGTGCAGCCACAGCAGGGTGGGTGCCTGGGGATGCGTTGCAGTGCCTGCAGGTTTGCCCCCCCCACCCCACCCC
>NW_024963784.1:0-5416 GCF_019238085.1 Lagopus leucura
AAAAAAACCAAAAAGATAATAACGATAAGAATAACAGTAATGAAATCCAGAAGTGCCACTGATCGTTCGCATCGTATGAAGGACTTCTTTTCCCCATCCGAATTTGTAACCATCTGTCTGTCGGTTCTTACACGCGGTGAAATGACACACGTTATCATACGCACTCCTCTCTGCCTGGATCTGCGGCCGTGTGTGCTCCAGATCTAGAATTACATACATTACAAGCTCACTGTACGGCTGCCAACTCGTCTCTCTCTGACGGAGCTTTAAGTATCTACGAAAGTCGTATCTTATTACGAGCTAATTTATTTTAAACATCGTATTTACAGGAGCAAAGCCAAGATTGTTTCATGCCATGGCTGCGATGAACACTTCGGCTGAAACGTAATCCTTATAATTCAAGGAAATAACATGCAAGGGAAGTAGTTTTCCATCCTCCACCCCCCCTCTCTGACTGATATCTCCTATATTTGTTCTTGCAGAGTTTCCCTCGGTGCATGGCGTGGACCCAAACTTACGTAGATCGGCTTTATTGGTATGCGAGAAAAACAAATACGGGATTGCAAGGGATGGAGAAGAAAGAGGAGGAAAAAAAGCATCGGATGAGAGCCTGAAGTTCACAGCTTTGCAGGAGCGGCTCACACGTTTGATTAGAGTTACGCAATATTGATAGCGCTACCAAAACAGCGACTGTCTGCCACCATCGGCTCCGCATGCAAATTCTGGGCTAAGAAATGGGAGGTCCTGATAATTCAGTGCGTGAGTAAATCTGCCGAAATGTTTGCTCGAATGTTTGCTCTCAGTTCTCACGGTTGCTTTGCGAATAAATGCCTCAAAATAGTTTGGACACCCCTTCGTTTCCCTCCCCTTTCGCCCCCTCCCCTCCCCCCCCCCCCCCCCAACCTCCCCTTCGGATTTACCGTAGTGAAATACTGAGCAGGTTGTGCACGTATGGCTAAAGAAGGTTTTTAGGGCGGTTTATATGTCCGCATTATATAAGAAAACAGAATGTGTTGCAACCGGCCGCTCGCTAATTGCTTATTGCTGATATTTTAGATGCCCTATAGATGAAATGAATACAACTCGCTTCTTAAGAGAGGGGCGAAGCTTCTCTTGGCCCCGCAGTTGGCGATTTGGGGAGAGAAAGGAGAAGAGATGACTTGTTTTCCGAACTGATATACATATATATATATCCAAAACCAAATAGAATGTCACAGTGTTCATCTTCCGAAGGGTCCGGCCCGAGGAATAATTGGTTTGTCACCTAAAATGCATGCGAACACGAGAGGGGACTTTACGCTATGCTGTATCTTAGAGAACCGCACCTTCAGCACGGAGGTGGTTTCTATTCCCATGTAAATGGCTTTGCCAAAATAAAGGGCTGAATAAATAAATGAATGGACGGTGGCTTATGGGCATGGCCGCTTCGCAGACACTCTCCTGCCTTTCCCGATATAAATCTGAGACCGATTTCGCGAATTCTCTTTTCTTTGGCCGCTTCCAGCGCCAGCCAAGCCGGGAGGGACACAGACACAGAGCATAAAGGACTCAGCAGCAAGCTCGTACAGTAGCCCATAAGTTAGGGCTCTCTCTGACAGTGCCCATTGGCACATCTTTATTCAGCCTTTGGCCTCATCTCCTTAAAAACAGGCTCAGAGAAGGGGCAGTAAAGAGGGAAAGTCGCAGGAGACGCCAGAAGGTGGTAAAGAGCGTTTCACTGAGCGCTGGGAACCCGTCTTTGCTCTCTGACTGACATCACTCAGCTGGCAGGGCATCAATAAAGATAAAGGGACGGATTTACAGTACGCACAATCAAGGCTATCTGCCCAGGAAGGTCCAACTTTTCTGTTGCTTTGCTTTTCTGGCCAGCAAACGTCATCCCCACAAAGCAGAGGGAGGCAGATAGATGAGGGGATTAAAACAACACCCAAATATTTCGAAATGCAAACAGAACAGAGCATTTCTTGTGCCAGAGCTAAACCGGCTGAGAACTTGGTGGAAAGTTCAGCGCAGTTGGTTCCAATAAAAAATGAAACTCTTTTTTTTTCATGTGGAGCTGGAATTCCCGATCCTTCTGAAGTGAGAACACAGCGGGGGTTTCCCTACCCAGGGACTTATTGCAGCCATAAAGTCAAGCAAACACCACGAAAACACTTGAAAAAAACCCTTGTTCCTGGAGTCAGACATAGAAAGCAGTTGGCAGCAGAGCAGCCTCTCTGTAATGCTCAGCCACAGCCAAATTACATCGGGGGGAAACCCGACAGAAGTCCTCTGTGCTCCGCTGTTGCCGTGTTTAAAACAATGAGCCCTGAAGGTGTAAAAAAAAAATACATCTATTCCCTCTCCCGGCTCATAACCGCCTAAAACTGAATTCCCAGCAATTTAAGTTTAATTTACCTGACTTCCCGTGCAGTGCGTAATAACCTTGTTAATGGGATCTTTCAAAAGAAGCAATAATAATCTGCCATTGTTCCATTAAAGAGTGAGGCTAATTATTAACAACAACAGAAAAAAAAAAAGGGGGGGGGGGGGGGAAGGGGGAGAAAGGGGGGGAGGACATTTCGGTGGTCGCATCGCACCCGGGCGAATGCAAACCCTGGGAGGGAGGGAAGGGTGGAAGGAATATCGGTGAGCAGAGGAAGGGAAAAACCGACTCGTATCGTGCGGTGCGTAAGGCGAGTGCCGCGGGGTGTTGGGAATTGCAGCATGGAACGGTTTAATCGCGGCTGTTGCGGGTCAAAAGAGAGAAACTTTCCACCATCACCACCGCCACCACCCCCTCCGTTTTTTGTTGGCTTTTTTTTTGTTTGTTTGTTTTTTAACGTAGGCACCGATCATCTCACTTTCTTAGAGAAAATGTCACCAGTCCAGACGTAAACAGTTGCCAGGAAACTGCGTGGTAGAAGGAGAAAACGAGAGGGAGAAAGAGAGAGAGAGGGAGGGAGAGAGAGAGAAACCTTTTAAAATAACAGGCTCGCATTGTCCCTTCAAAGCCAGCAGTAACTTAAAAGTGATTCGTCGTCTGCCTTTACTCTCTGCTCCTTCCCCAGCAACCACCTCCATTCTGTGTACACGACTTGACATATCTTTTCCAGACCCCACCGAAATGACCACTGGAAGCAATAAATAAATAAAAGCCCCTCTGCCTTTTATGATTAGCTGAAATCCCACCTCTCCTGCGCCTCGTACGTCATTACTGGAGCTCATTTCACAAGATCTCCTCTCGTGCTCCTGCCCTGCAAACAACCGGCTATCTTTCGTCTTCCGTGTGTGTATACAGATAGATAGATGCGAGCTTTTACGTGTATATAGGATTATATGTATGTATTTATGATAAATCTCCGCACACACGGCAAGGAACAGACACAAGTTGTACACAAGAAGCGGTCACACATCGAAGTAGGCACAGCTCAACATACGGACATACGGAGGGGGGGGTGGGGGGTTTGCACGTAGATCTTATTGCAGGCGATCTATTTACATATATACATCCATCCCATATATTTACATTCAGACGCACGCAGCTGAAAGAACCCCCCTCACCCCTCCTAAGCAGAACACCAGGCCTCGGGGATGCAAAACGGCAGAGGGAACCCCGAGAAGCTCGGAGCCGGGTCTCGCATTGGGGCACAGAGGATGGGATCCAGGCTGTGTGTGTCCCCCCCCCCACCCTTCCACTCCATCAGCCCCCCCCGTTTCCTCACCCCCAGCCCCACCGGGCATTGCGGGAACCCCCGGGGAGCGCCGCCCGCCGCCGCCGACGGTAGATGGCAGCAGACGGCGGGGAATGGGCGAGCCCCGCAGCGCGGCGGCGGCACCGGGGGGACGGCACGGCGGGGAGCTGCCTCCCTTCTCCTCCACCGCGTTTTATTTCCATCGATGAAAGCGCAGGGAAACTGCCAAAGAAAGGAGAGGAGGGGATTCCCTTCCCCCCTCCCTCCCCCCCTCCACCCCCCCACCCCGGGGCACGCGTGGGCCGAGGGTTGAAACTCGCTGCCAGCCCCGAGGTGAGAGATCCCACAAGTGGTTGCCAGCGGAGGGTGTGGAAGGATCGGTATAAAAGGGATTTGGAGGAAGGTTAATAAACCGTTCGTATTCTTCTCCTTATTATTACTACTACTATTTGCGCTGGGGAGATCGAAAAAGAAAAAGAAAACGAGTGCGGAGAGACCAAGACGTAATGGAGAACAGGCAGTGAACCAGCATTAGCTTCCCCACAACGTGATTTATGAAAAAATGTAACAAGTTTGGGAATAAATGGCTGTTAAAGATTGTCTTTCTGTTTATTACTTCCACGGCTCGCGATCATTTACTCTCGTCCACACGATATTCAGGCACAGTCAAGTTAGCGGAGATAAATTGTCACGTCATAAAACGGTTTATGCTTAAGTAATGAATCTCATCTTAATCTCGTTGCACACACACAGGATCCTACAGCATCTTATTCAAAAAGAGCTTCGTAACAACCGCAATTAGCGCTACATTCAACCACCCGAAAGCTGGAAAAAATGAAAATCACATTCAAAATGACGCGCATCTCCGGACAATTATTACCCTTAAGGCAACGTTAGGGAATCAGACAGCACGGAGGGGGAACAGCGAGGGGATTTACACAAAACCTGGCAGCAAGCTGTGGGAAAGGACCAACACAACGTGAGGCTGAAACCCTACCCGGTAATCCGGCATGGAAAGCCATAAAGACCCGTTAACACTGCAAAACGCAATTAAATACGAGGAGGTTTATTGCGCTGCAACGTCAGCTTCATTTGGGAGTTTCACGAGGGGAGGAAAAAAAAAAAGAAAAGGAAAAGGAAAAAAAACAAAACCACAACACGACACAATGAGAGCGCAGCGTTCTGGGTTGGCTTCGTTCTTCTTCTTATTATTTTTTCTCTTTCTTTTTTTTTTTTCCCCCTCTCCTTTTTTATTATTATTATTTTTTTAAACTAATTTCCAGAACCGTATTTTCGAGGACTGCCGTGAAATGCCCTCTTTGAAGAAACCACCCACATCATAATGACCCTGGAGAGCAACGCAAAACCCAACTGGCTTCCACACAAAACTTCGCCAAATTACTGGGCTCGCCTGAAGACAGGCAAACTGGCACGAGATTCAGCGAGGGGGGATAAAATAAAACACGACAACTACCCACAAAGGGGCTGGTAATTTTTAAAAGGCAGTATCTAAAAGGCACATCACCGAGCTACTGCAAAATCCTTCATTCCAAGCCTACCATCGCCAGGTGACCCTACAGGCTTCATCCTTCCTTCTTATTCCATTTCTTTCCTTTTCTTTCTTTCTTACTCCATTTCTTTCTCTCCTCTTTCTTTCACTCTTTCCTTTTTTCTTTTTTCCCTCTCTCTCTTTCCTTCTTTCTTTCTTTCTTTCTTTCTTTCTTTCTTTCTTTCTTTCTTTC
>NW_024963784.1:5426-12893 GCF_019238085.1 Lagopus leucura
TCTTTCTTTCTTTCTTTCTTTCTTTCTTTCTTTCTTTCTTTCTTTCTGTCTTTTTCTCATTCTCTCTTCCTTTTTCTATTCCCCTTTATTTTCCCCTTTATCTCCCCTATTTCTTCCTCATTCCCTTTTTCTTCCCTTTTCTCTTCTTTTTTCTCACCGCATCCTACAATTTTTCGGATTAATATTCACTAGAACACATTTTCACCAGCCATCATTTTCCCTTTTTCATCACTCCACCCTTTTCTTTCTATTTCCCCCCTTGGGTAGGGGAGGAGAGGGAGATGGGGAATGGAACAGAAAACAAGCAGCTTGACAAATGCATTTCCTCAAAGAAAATAATAATAATAAGAATAAATTAAGAGAAACAGGTATTATTTCCTTACCTTTTGACGTCCGTTTCTGTGGTATAAGCAAAATATATAGGGAGAGGGAGACAGCGTTTGCTTATCTGTTAGCTGACAAATATTGTCCCAACCTGATAGCCGTCGATTGCCTCTCTGACTTGTGAGAGCTTCTTGCATTTCTGTCATTTGCATAGAAAATGGAGTAACTTCCCTCTTTGAAAAATGAAAGCCGCCACTCCGTCCAGAATCTCCACTGTCCCTCCATTACTACTGAGATTCCAAATCGGCAGGCAAATTAACAGAGGAATTAAAAAGAAAAAAAAAAGAAAAAAGAAAAAAAAAAGGAAAAAGGAAAAAAAGAAAAGGAAAAAAAAAAAAAAAAAAGCCTCTTTTCCTATGTGTGTGTGAGGATGGGAGCCTATGTGTGTGTGTGGATGTGTGGATAGGCGTCCCCCCCTCCCCTCTCCCCTGCTTTAAACCTATCGAGCCTATACACCAAAGTAAAAAAATGTAAAGAGGAGAGAGCCCTATAGAGGACACTGATCCGACCCAAGGTGCAGCGGACAGAAGAATGGTGCAATATAACCACATGGGAAATAATAAAAAGTTCATGTTCACGGTTAGCAGTCCACATGACCGGCTCTGGCCAATCCCAGAACCCAGCCACTCATAAAGTTCTATCACAAAGTTGTAAATTTTCATAAAACAACAAGGAATTTATTGCATTTCTTCATGACCGGTTTAACAGCAGTCTTTTTCTTAGCCGCCATCTTTTTTTTAAAACAAAAATAAAAGAATATGAAAAGGGGTTCGGGGATTTTTTTCCCCCCCTTTGGTTCTACGGAGGGGGGGGTGTTCGAGAGAAATGATCGAATAATTCCTCGTGTAATAGGCTATGAACAATAATGACTCCCCCGAAATAAAGAGATTGGGCTTGGGGTTGGCTTTTAAACGAGCAAAGCCACTAAAACAGTGGGGTTCAGGGGAGACTTTGGATGCCTCTGGATTTTTCAATGCAACGGGGAACCTTTTTTAATTTCTTATTTTTTTACTGCGAAGGGCAATTCGCTGATTTCGGGGGTAACAAAAAGGGAAATACAGGCGGACAGCAGCGCTCGTGCCTCGGGTAGAACCGGGTCGGAGGGGTGGGAGGGGGGTGGGGGGGCTGTGCTCAGCGGGTCCCCACGGCCGCTCACCCCCAGGATCCGCTTTCCCCCCCCCTCCTCCTTCCCCCCCCATAGCGCGGGGACTCCCATAGGGACACACGGGGTGCGCAGTTCGGGTCTCGGAGGTATCGCCATGGCACACAGTTCGCCTTTTCCATGAGACCTTCCTCGATCCCTCCTCGATCCCTCCTCGATCCCTCCTCGATCCCCTCTGCTTGCGGCACAGCTCCGTGTCGGAGGGGGCCGATGCAGCAGAACGGGAAGGGGGGGGGGGGGGGGGGGGAGGGGGGGCGCGGGGGAGGGGGGAAATTTCTAGAAGCGCATGTTTTATTTATTCCTTTTAAACCTCGCGAAAGGATCGCAGCGAAGGATTCAATAAGAAAAAATAATAAAATAAAACGGAATATTTCCCTTTGTTTTCCCTTCCTTCGAGCGGAATTTCCAGTGTTCATATGCCACCGTAAGTGGCACCTTTTACTAATGGGCTTGCCGTAATTAGCAGATGCAGCCTGCGCTGCAAATCGCTCTTATGGATGTGGGCGCGCGGCTCCTTGACGTGGCATCATCCCCCCTTCTTTTTTTTCCCTGGTACTTCTGCTGGATGCCCCGCTCGCCTCCGTGGGGCCAACCGTGGCTGTGGGTGGCGAAAAGGAAAGGGAGGAAGGCTGAAAGCTGCCATTCCCCAACCAGAAGCTCTATGCGCTTCCCCGGCCGCATCCTGAGAGCGCATTTGACGAGCAAGTTACGCGGAGCCTCCGCTGGATGAATCCGCGTTGTGCCGCGCACTCTGTAATATATAAACGGGAGGGGGAGAGCGGCAGGGGCTGCGCAAGTGCTTAAATTTGCTCGCTTTTGTTTTGCATTCTTGATTCCCCCCCTCCCCTCCCCTGCCCGTTTAATTGCTTTAATTCCTTTTATGCGCGCTTCGATGCTAAACATTATTCGGTGCTAATGAAAGAGTTCCAATCCGCAGTAATTGAAGAGCGGAGGGAGAATCTTTAAAAAGAAAAAAAAGAAAAGAAAATAGTAAAGCCCCGGCGAAACAGATCGGGCCTTTTTATTCCTGTAAATTGGTTCGAGAAGAAGAGAATTGCAACGAAAGGTGATTTGGGCCTCTCTGCATTCCTCCTTCGGCAGTGGCCGCAGAGGAGGCGGTCGCGAATTTCAGTGCCGCTCATCGCATTTTGGCCAAAGCTCTCCAAAAAGAAAAGCGCTCAAATGTTGGAAGAGCTGCTGAGAGGAAAGAGGAGCTCAGGGTGGTGAAAAGTCGGGGCAGGTTTTAATAGGAAAGGGGCCTTTTAATAGAAACATTTGCTCGTATATAATTAGAGAGATTCCAAAGCCTTGAGTTGTGTTCTTAGCAAGGAAAGGCAACGGAACACAACGTGGTTCGAGAAGGTTGGAGATTTCCTTTTTATTTTGAAGAATAATCAACACAGACGAGGGAAAAATAAAAAGCAACACGTCGCCATTAAATACTTTGCTACTTCGATATACAACAGTTTACGTAGCACAATATTAATTCCTCTTCTTTTGTTGTTGAGTGTGTGGGGTTTTTTTTTTTTCCTAGGGTTTGAACAAGGAGGAAATCCGGGTAAAAATGTACACAGACAAAACAGCCTTGCAACGTGGAAAGAACCACAGAGGTTACAGGGAGAAGGCGTGATAATAATTCCTATTATGTACAGGACTCTATATATGCTAAGTATAATTTGCATTCAGATTTTCAGGTCACATCTTCTAAATTAAAGGTGCTAAACACGACCACGTTACTTCATACCCAAAAGTACACAGCGAAGTACAAACGGAGATTTACAAATTACTGGGACTATAGGAAGACTCACATAGGAAAAAAAATGTGTCTATTCTGAATCTAAAGCCACATTTAATAGGTAGATATTCATCTATTGTACAAAAAAAAAAAAAAAAAGACTTCAATATAGGTAGTATTTTTTTTTCAGTGTCAGGAAACACAATGCATCATTCCTAAGTTTTTAATTATTTATGCACTTAACGTTGATCTATTTTAGTATATAGTCTTTTCTGGGTGGTTTTTTCCCCTTTTTTATTTGTTTCCCCGTTCCCGTGAGCTTTCACGTTTCCTGGATCCACCTTTTGTCCTTTTCATTCCTCCTCGTCATCCTCCACGTCTGCCTTTTCCTGGCTGCTGGAACCGGAGCAGGCAGTTTTATTTTCTTTTTTCCACTTCATGCGCCTGTTCTGGAACCAGATTTTGATCTGTCTCTCCGTGAGACACAAAGCATGGGCGATCT
Organism: Lagopus leucura; assembly: GCF_019238085.1. NCBI lineage: Eukaryota > Metazoa > Chordata > Aves > Galliformes > Phasianidae > Lagopus > Lagopus leucura. The sequence goes on from NW_024963784.1 coordinate 9,210, forward strand.
CAATGCGTCTCCTCCTCGTCAGGTAGCGGTTGTAGTGAAACTCCTTCTCCAGTTCCAGGGTCTGATACCTGGTGTAGGTTTGCCGGCCGCGTTTTCTATCCGTTCCTGGGAAGGAAATACAGATTGGGATCAGTTAGATTCGGAGGTGTGGAGGGGTGAGGGGGGGGAGGAAGGGGGTATTTTTTGGTGCCCGTCCCCTTCAGCTCCACAAAACGAAGGGCACAACCTGACCCTATTTATCTCCTCATCCTCGATACCAACTCTCTGCTCTTTCCCCACCTCACCCTCCCTGTTCTCGGCCTCAAAACGTCGCCAGTTTAATAATCGCCCTTCATCTCGGAGAGGCGAGCTGTGATTTTCCACGTGCAGCCCCGCTGTGTCTCAAAGCCGAGCGGGATGAAGCTGCAAACTTCACCAAGTTTTCTTCTCTCTTATCAGGGCTCTCGGCTCCTGTTCGAATTCCTGCTTCAACACCACAAACTTCGGATGGAGGAGAGATAAATACACAAAAAGAACCCAGCGAGAGAGGCACCCGCTACCTCCAACCCCAACTATTTGTCCTCTCCTAAAGCTGTCATCGAGCTTCTTGCTTAGGAAGGTGTGTGATGGTCTTAATTATTGCAGGGAATGTTTCGGGCACAACAGTGGCTTCTGCTCGGCTGTGGCTGACGTGGAAGCTGCTACCCCCGGGTGTTCACAACATGGCAAGAGCCTCAAATCTACCGCAGCCTCTGAGCTGCTATTCCGCTGTTTGGAGAGGGTCTGTAAGGGGCCCGACCCGTAATTCCACCGCCATTCTCCAGCCCGACGTTTCCTGAGTCCGAGTGGGAATAATGGTACAATATAGCCCTTGTGATCCTTCTCTGTTTTCTGTGTAAATGCCATGTCTATCTATAGGAGAATGTATTCTTTCGTGGAGAAGTGGGGATGGCGGACAGCAGCCCTCGGCCTCTCCTCCACACATTCCACCGGACTCCACTTTCTTCCCCCCCCCCCCCCCCCTTTTTTCCCCCCCTTTTTTTCTTTTTAAAGGAAGAAAAGATCCAGTCATTAAAAGGAGGGGGGGGAAAAGCAAAATAGCCGTGCTAGCTGTAAAGTACGAATCTGCAGGTCGTGGAATGTGGGTTGTAAAATCTGCTGAGGGAGAGCCATAAACTGCTGCTGAATAGGGATGACAACTCTATCTCTGCTCGCTGATGAAATTCCACAACCGCGATCACACAGTGGGCATCAGGCGCCGGAGGAGGGATCCCCGAACTCGAGTTTCTCTGGTTTTAGGCACAGCAGATCGCAGAGCATCCAGGTTTGGGAGTGCGAGGTCCCCCCGTTTGCTCTTCTTCCAGATCCTCCTAAACGCTGCTCCTCTCAGCGTCACACGCTGAAAGGGGTGGTGGGTGGGTTGGGGGGGCGTGGGGGGTGGTTGTGCAGGGGTGGGGAGTGGAGGGCTTCCTAAATCTAAAGCCGGATAAAAGGGGAGACGAAGTGTTTACGACCAGAAATATTTGGTCTTTGATAAATCAACTCTAAAAGTGAATGACTTATGGAGCAGGTAATGGAAAGGACTGACCACCAAATCAGTGCGAGGGTACCTCCTGCCTGTGAAGCCGCCCAGCATTGGCTGCCCCTCTGTTTTCCTTTCCCCTCTCTATGCAGGAGGCTGGCCCGCACTCCTCTCGCCCCCGAAGTTTACTAACACGACACTTTCCGAAGGTTTGGCTGCTCTCGTGGATGCTCTCAAGTTGCAATCTGGCACCGAGGCGGCCACAGACATGAGCTCATGCGTTCTCCTCGCTCCCGGGCAGTACAGCTCTTCCCGACTCCGTGCCAGGGTCACCCGGGTACAAACACATCCACGGGTGTCCGAAGCACAGGGAAATACCCCGGGTGGGGCCCGGAGCGAAGGGAATCCCGGCCCAAGGAGCTCCTTTCCCTCGTCCCATGCGCTCCAGTGCGACGGGAACGGGATATTTAGGAAACCTTACTTGACACTGAGACGGAACACGGCTGGGGATGAAGGCAGAGCAGCGTCCCGGCATGGGGTGCCCCCCGCCCACCCCCACGAGCGGAGCCCTCCGTGGGGTTCCCCGCTTTGGGATCCTGCTTGGGGTTATTTGGAAAGTCACCCCTCAATCCCTGGATGTATCCCTACAGCCGGATCCCGACCGGAATGTCAGCGTTTTTAATGTAAGCAGGGCTTTTAATTGAGCCAAGGATGATGCGTTGCTCTTTCGGATGGCAACACGCTAGGCTTAATCGCGGTGTCTGGGACGCGGTGGCGAGGGGCTGGCAGTGGAAAGGTCTGCAGCCTGAGAGAAAACAAAACGAGCTTGCGAGCACCTCCCATCAATAGTTTATTTCGGAATCTATATCTACATCTACACAGGGGTAGCGCGATCTTCATCCTGTAAATATAGGAGAAGAAGGGGATGGCCATTATTCCTGCAGCTCTGTCTGTCCCCTCTAAGACAAACTGCCTTTTGCACGGCACACACACAACCCCAGCACCACTAATAAATATTTAAAGCTAAAAGGATGGCTTTATGGCGGGGGTTTCTCTCTCTCTCTCTCTCCCTTTTGAAGCCGGAGATTCGTTTTCGGTGAAACGTCATGAAAGGAGTTGGGGACAATTCCCCCCTCCCCTCCCCCTCCGCCACCCCCCGCGCACGCCATAAAATAATTTACACTCCCCCCACCCCCCCGGGCTCCTTTCTTTAAGGAGGATTGCGCTTACCTGTGCTCCTCATCCAGGGGTAGATACGGAAGTTACTGTCGCTTTGCAAATCTGAATCCCTCTGGTCCGTTTTGTTGCAGTTCTGCTTGGAAGCATCTCCCGGACACATCATGGAGAGGTTTTGCTCAAAGGGGGAACAGTGCATGTTGAAGGAGCCGGGCTCCAGGCCGTACCCCGAGGAGTACATGCCGGGGGGTTGGGGATGCACGGCGCTGCCGCTGGAGTACAGCCCGGGCATGGAGGAGGCGAAGGGAGGCGTGGAGCCGGCCCCATAACCCGTTCGTTGGGTATTGGAGGCGAAAGCGCAAGAAGTTTGCTCGGGAAAGACTCCGGATGAGAAAACCGAACTTGCGGCTTGATATTTAGAAAATAAAGCATTCGCATAATACAATGAACTCATAATTTGGCCGGGTGATTTGTAGGTCGGGACGTTTTAGTGTCGGTTTTACGAGGTACCGTGATATATTACGGAATTAGAGTCCAGATTTACACCAAAAAGGAGCCCTTTTTCCTCCCGGCCCATGTGACGCGCGGGCACGTGGCTCCAGCGGCGCCAATCGCCGCCCGCTCCCTCCTCGGGGGCAAAAAATTGTAGTGCTGCTGGATTTATAAAATATGATAAATAATTGATGCGATATAAAACCCTCCAAGATCTATGCTGGAAGGGGGTGAAATTGTGCTGGAGTCGATAAGCAACCTGTAATCAGTTTTCAGCTGAGACCGAGGGAGAAAGAGAAAGGCGAAGGGGAAGGGGGGGGGGGGGGGGGGCTGGTGCTCGGCGCTGCTCCTCTCGGTCTCTCTCTGGTGGAGGAAAAGGAGCGGAGCTCTATTTATCCCTTTATTGATCCCGTCGAAAATTCCCTCCTTCGCTCCATTTCCCGGCTCCGAAGCACTTTTTTCACCAGCCAGTACACGATTTCCAACCCCCCCTTCCCCCTTCAACCCCCCCCCCC
>NW_024963784.1:12993-14340 GCF_019238085.1 Lagopus leucura
CCCCCCCCCCCCCCCATTCAGTTCTATATCTCATTTATTCCAATGCCACGGGCTTTGAGTTCCGTATTGAGCTGGCATTTGCTTTTCTTGTTGCGAAAAATAAAAGGCTGTACAGATCCCTTGTTTAGCGCGTCAGCGGTTCTGCGGGACTCAATTACAGTGATAGGAAAGCGTTACCAGCTGGCTGATTTGCTTTCTGCTGGAGAAGCAAAGAGACCTTCCAGATCAGCTTCAATTTCCCCCCCTGTTTTTTTTGGCTGGGGGGGAGCGGGGTGGGGGGTAAGAAAGGAATGAAAGTCTTACTGGCAGGAACAGCAGCTCAGACAATGGTGGATGTGCCGTTAGGATTTGCACCGGTTCTCCTTTCCCAAGGTTAAGTTGCAAGGGGATGTGTTTGCATCCCCACGCCCCATCCGCGCTCCTTTTGCTGTGGCAGGAGAGCAAGAGAGCTCAGCTGCATCACTTCGACACACAGAACAGTGAAGGGGGCAAAGGAAAGCGAGCAGAGCCGGGCTCCGTAACGCAGAGAAAAAGCTTTGGGAAAGGGGGAGAGAAGGCAGAGAGAGACACAGAAAGAAAGAAAGAGGGGCAATGAAAACACACGTTACCTTCGGGATGGCTTTCCACACATCTCCCAACCTGTCACCACGCATGAATAGTTAGAAACAACAACAAGAGCAGAAGCCATCGCTGTGCCCCCCCTCCCCTCTCCAAACCTCCCCCCCCAGCCCCTTCCCCGGCCCAGCAGCGGCCCAGCATCTCTCAGGCATTGCTGGCTTTGATGGCCGGGGTTGCAGCTCCCACACAATTGACTTTTATTTCCTTTCTATCAAAGTGGTCCTGGAGGAAATGGAGCAGGGTAAAAGAATGATGTCACGGAATTCTCGCTTGTAAACTTTATTGTAACTTTCTTCCGCCGCTTCCAGGTTTAGACAATAGAACAAAGTGATGAAAGAACAACAAAATATATCATTAGTTCCCCCAATAAAGTAATTCACGTATACAGTATACATTCTTTTTCACAGTTAACCTAAGGATCACTTTACAACTTGCTTCACTGTGCGCATGCTAACTAAAGGAGAGGAAAAAAACGCTTTTTTTTTTTTCTTTTTCGTGGTTTTTTTTTCCTTTTTTTTTTTTTTTTTCTTCTTATTTTTCACCTTTTTTTTTTTGTCGTTGTCGTTTGTTTTTGTTTTTCTTTCGAAGAGACATTGAAAAATCGTAAACAAACAAACAAACAGAAAAGGAAGAATCCCGAAGCGAACAAAAGAGCAGAGGGAAGGAAAGTAAAGAGAGAAAGAGAGAAAGAGATAACTATAGCATAAATAGGCAGTTTCATGTTGTTGG
>NW_024963785.1:0-1483 GCF_019238085.1 Lagopus leucura
GGGGACATTGGGACTGCCCGAAACCCATGGGGACATTGGGACTGCCCGAAGCCCAGGGGACATTGGGACTGCACCAAACCCAGGACATTGGGACTGCCACAAGCATAGGGGACATTGGGACTGCCCCAAACCCAGGGGACATTGAGAATTCCCCAAACCCATGGGGACATTGGGACTGCCCCAAACCCAGGGGACATTGGGACTGCCCCAAACCCAGGGGGACATAGGGACTGCCCCAAACTCAGGGGACATTGGGACTGCCCGAAAGCCAGGGGACATTGCGACTGCCCCAAACCCATCGGAAAACCCATCGGACAGTGGGACTGCCCCAAAACAATGGGGACATTGGGACTGTTCCAAACCCACGGCAATATTGGGACTGCCCAAAAACCATGGGGCACTGGGACTGCCCTAAACCCAGGCGACATTGGGACTGCCTCAAACTCAGGGGACATTGGGACTGCCTCAAACCCAGGGGGATATTGGGACTGCCCTAAACCCAGGGGACATTGGGACTGCCCAAAACCTATGGGGACACAGGGACTACCCTAAATCCAGGGGACATTGTGTCTGCCCAAAACTCGGGGGACACTGGGACAGCCCCAAACCCAGGGGACACTGGGACTGCCCCAAATGCACAGGGGACATTGGGACTGCCCCAAACCCATGGGGACATTGGGATTGCCCCAAAGCTATGGGGACATTGGGACTGCCCAAAACCCATGGGGACATTGGGGCAGCCCCAAACCCAGGGGACATTGGGACTGCCCCAAACCCATGGGGACATTGGGATTGCCCCAAACCCAGTGCGACATTGGGACTGCCCCAAAACCATGGGGACATTGGGACTGCCCCAATCCCATGGGGACACTGGGACTTCCCCAAACTCAGGGGACATTTGGACTGCCCCAAACACATGGGGACATTGGGACTGCCCCAAACCCAGGGGCCATTGAGACTGCCCCAAAACAATGGGGACATTGGGACTGCCCCAAACCCAGGGGGAAACTGGGACTGCCCCAAGCCCAGGGGACATTGGGACTGCCCCAAACTTATGGGTATACTGGGACTGCCCGAAACCCAGTGGACATTGGGACTGCCCCAAACCCAGGGGACATTGGGACTGCCTCAAATTCACAGGGGACGTTGGGACTGCCGCAAACACACGGGGACATAGTAACTGCCCGAAACCCATGGGGACATTGGGACTGCCCCAAACCCAAGGGGACACTGGGAATGCCCCAATCCCAAGGGGACATTGGGACTGCCCCAAACTTAGGGGACATTGGGACTGCCCGAAACCCATGGGGACATTGGGACTGCCCCAAACCCAGGGGACATTGGGACTGCCCCAAACCGACAGGGAGATTGGGACTGCCTCAAACCCATGGGGACATTGGGACTTCCCCAAACCCACAGGGACATTGAGACTGCCCCAAACCCATGGGGACATTGGGACTGCCCCAAACCTAGGGGGAAATTG
>NW_024963786.1:0-5903 GCF_019238085.1 Lagopus leucura
CCCCCCCCCCGCAGCCCCACAGCACCTGAAGTCGGGGATGCGAGGAGCGGCTCTCCCTTCCCAAAGCCTTCCCCGGTAGAAAACCGTTGCAACAATTGGGCTGCAACGGGGTTTTCACCTGCATGGGGAACCTCTGAGGTGGGAAATGTCGGTCGCAGCATTTCGCTGTGGAGCAGAAGCCGCTTCTCGCACCTCTAGATAGAAAGACAGCAGCGCATCCTCCTCCGGTTTTTCCCCTTCAGTGAACCGTAGGGGTTTATTTTTCATTCATGTATATGTACATATATATAATTTTTTTTTTTTTTCTGGAATGATCCCTTGAAATAAAACGAAGAATGTGGAAAACAGCGCCAGTGGAAGGAAAGATAAAGGCAAAAAAAAAAAGAAAAGAACTGAGTTGTCCCCGCATAAACCAGAAGCGAATCCCATCACGGGATGCAATCGGTGCCGGGCGGAGCGCTTCGGACCGAACTGGTGATGGTGATGGCGGTCCAATGGATCGAGAATATCCCGTCAGATGGAGTTGCAGCCCATCCGAACGGCAAGAGGGGGAAAAGGCGAACCTCAGCCCCTCGCTGGAGCGCTCATCCTTAGCGTTGGCACCGGGAAAAGCCGGGATTTGTGCTCGTGTGTTTGGGGAAAAAAGGGGGTGAGGGGGGAAGACGGCGGAGGGGCTTTCGCTTCTCCCCCCGACAAAACCAATCCTTCACCCTAAAAAGAACCTCAGGAGCTCCGGCCCCGCTCGGGTGTCCCTATTGCAGCTGCCAACCTCTGGGCAAATCCCTGCTCCTTTTACTCTCCTGGTTGTCGTTGTGTTTCAATGGCAAAACCCCCGCGCTGGTGTTCGCCGCTCCTCTTTGGCCGAGTGGGAGAAAGGGAGAGAAATTGGGGTGGGTTTGGGGAGGGGGAGGAAGGGGGAAGACATCCTGCGGGCTCCGATAAATGCCCAGATATCCAACCATTCTGCAGGAGGGTGGAAAAAGGAAGAAATAAAGGTGGTTTTCATGGAGAGGAGCAGCCGGTGCGTATCTCGCAGAAGAGGGGACGGTTTTAGGGCTCCTGAGCAGAAATGCGGTGGGGATTCCACCGGGGCTCGCAGCACAGCGGTGCTCGGGCGGTGTGGTCGCATTTCTACGCGTTTATTGGGAAATCTGGCAGAGAAACATGGCGGCTCCACTTGCTAAATTGTGTCTCTTCTCCAGGTTGAGTTCTGCTCACCCGCCCGGCGCAGCACCGCGCTCCTTCCCATCTCTTTTCATTCATTTGTGGCTCCCCCACCCTCCCCGGCTTTCTGTTTTCTGCGGAGGGAAGAGCCGTTCTCATCAAAGCGCTTTTAGAAGAGGTCGGGGATCTCCCTGTACGTCTGTGTGAGGAGACAGAGACAGACACACGTATCCGTGGGTCCGCAAGCCCGAAACGAGAGGTGTTTTCCCTCCCCAAACGCACCGTTTGGCCGAAGAATACAGGGGCAGAGCTCTGCCAGCCGAGATGGATTTCCTTCAGGTTTGTAATCTGCCCTATTTTATGGCTCGGACGTCGTTTTGGGCAAAACTTTTAATTAAAGTGTCAGCGATCTGTTCGCTCGGCTTTTTATGGACCGGTTTTCATGCTAACTACAAACTAATAACGTGAAGCTATTGTTTATGGGTGTCATTATTATCCCACCCCCTCCCTCCCACCCCCACCCCCAAATCCTGTTTCCAACTCATAGCGCGATTCTAAAAGGGAATCCCTCTCTCATGTCCGTTTTTCTCTCCACGCACCCCGAATTGTACGGCACGGGCAAATTGTGGGCACGAAGCGAGGAGGAATGAGAGCTTTTTTCGGCTTAAAAAGGGGAAAAAAATACGTAAAAAGATCAGAGCCGAACCTCAAACAAAGCACACACAGAAAATTCCCCTTCCCCCCCCCAAAAAGAAAAAAAAAAGGGGGAACAGCAGCTTCTCCTGGAGGTGCGCAAATCTCTCATTGCCACCCGTAGGTAAACGCATCCGAATGGAGCCTCGGTGTCGTTTTTGCGGCTTAAACCAGGCTTAAAGTCTGGGATTTGTTCGCTTCCTGCGAGGGGAGCCCCGAGGAGGCAGCTGTGGAGTCACAGCACTTGAATTTGACCACCAAAGTGACCACCATAAAACGGGATGAGGGGCCGACGGTTCGCATTCCTCCTGGTCGGGAGTGAAGGGGAAGCAGAGGCGGGTTTGGCACCCGAAATATTTCGGGCCCCTTTTACCATTCGAAGCCGCTCCGTTTCCGAGCGGTGCGAGAGGTGACAGCGATGGGGGGGGGGGGGGGCGTCCCGGGGGCTCTAGCCCCCACCCCGCGGGCCCCCCCCGCGCGGGCGGGGGGGGGTGGGCGGCGCACAAAATGACCCAAAGGAACTTGAGATGGGGGTGGAAAGGAAAGGTCTGCGGAGAGAGGTGGCTTTGGGGCGGCTGCGGGCACGGGGCGAAGCTCTGCCGCCCCGCGGGGGCGGCCCCCTCGATATTTTCCCTTACATTTTCCCTTAGATTTCCCCCTAGATTTCCCCCTATGTTCTCCCTATGATTCCCCCTATGTTTCTCCTACATTCTCCCCGTATTTCCCCCTCCATTCCCCCTCTGTTTCCCTCTATTTTCTCCTATATTCCCCCTCTATTTCCCCTCTATCTCCTCTATATCCCTTCTATTCATCCTCTATCTCCCCTCTATTTTCCTCTCTATTTCTCCTCTACTCCCCTCCAGTTTCCCCTCTTTTTTTTCCCCCCACATTTCTCTCTATATTCCCCCCATATTTCCCTGCAGCCCCGATCCCATCCATCCACGGACTCTTCAGGCGTCACCCCGGACTCCTTCACACGAACATCACTTCTCACTTCCGTGCAAACAGCTAAAAACCAAAAAATCCAATCCAATCCAATCCAATCCCCCCCCCCCCCCCACCCCCCCCCCCCCCCCCCCGCTCCGGATTGAGCCCTCGTTTGCCCAATGCAATGCGAACAAAACACGTCGAGCAGCGTTTCGTGCAGAGCTCGGGGATGAAACGGACGCATTTCAATGCGACATTGGCGCTTCGGGGCCGAAAACACCGCAGCGGTTTGTCCCCAAATGAAAACCCCAGAGCTGTGAAAATCGCCTTCGGTTGATCTGGGCAAACATCTGAAGTTATATTTCGGTTTGGGTTAATCCTGGACTTGAACTTTTCTCAATAAATCATTGCTCTCTATCCTTCCCCCCCCCCTCCCCCCTTCCCGTTGGGGGGGGATCTAGTTTTTTTTGTCCCCGCCCCCCCTCCCCTCACAGCTGTAATTATCCGAACGTTTGTTTGCAGCCTCCCCACTTCGCTCAGAAACTTTTGTAGCCAGCATTGCCATAAAGGAACCTTTGTCCGAAGTCTTACGGTGCGGGGACTGCTGTCACCAAGGGGAAAATGATGAAAAACAAAGAGGAAAAACCCCCTAAAAATCGAACAGCGCGAGGGTAGACGCGATACCAAGCCGACTTCCCACCTCGCTCATTGCTCACGGTGCCCTCCATGTACCTGGAGCGTTATTTAGACCCCGAAACCCCCTCAGCTCGGACCGATGATCTCCCAAGATATGAGGGGGAAAAAAGGGCCCAAAAAAAAGCCCCCGAAATAGAATTTCTCCCAAATCAGCGCTGCTAAACTGCGCTCGGGGCTGCAGAAGCGCTGCGCTGAGAGCAAAGAAAGCATTTCTGGGGCAGAAGCAGCTCCAGCAGCTGCACGGGGACGTGCTTTGCTTTTGCTAAATAGGCTCCAACTTCTGCTGCTTCATGACTCGGGCCTATCAGATGTTGTCGGGATGGTTTTTCCCTCCCTTCCACGCCGGTCCTACGATGTCTTCTTAGGATGGACTTCAAATGAAAAAAAAAAAAGAAAAGAAAAGAGAGACAGAGAAGAAAAAAAATAGGAGAGGGAGACGGAAAGAGAGGAAGCCCAGGCCAGTAAACAGCTTATAGACACCGATCTGTGTACGAGAAATCTAGAGGGAGACACAACAGCTACAAGTGGGAAGCGCTTGGGAAAGATTATTGTCCCCAAATGGCAGAGAGATTTAATTGGACGTAAGCCAGACTTGCTAAAGAAAACTATATAAGCTGCGAACAATTCAAAGAAGGGGGGGGGGGGGGGAAGCGGGGGAGAGAAAATGGCTTAGATCTCTCTAGACCTGAGCCGCAAGTTCAAAATCATGTGGATTTAATCAAGATAAAAGCAGATAAACTATGCTTCCCAACCGCAGGCGGGGAATGCGCGGCGGGTGGAAGCGCTGCGAGGAGGCGTTGAGTGGAGCTGGGCTGCATCGGCCCCATAGATGCACTTCTGTCAGCCCCATAGAGCCACCATTCGGCTCTACCAACCCGATAGATCCACCATTCGGCTCCGTCAGCCCCATAGAGCCCATTGCTGGGCTTCATCAGCCCCATAGAACCACCGCCGGGCTGCGGGAGCCCCACGGAGGCACCGCTCTTCGTCGATGAGACCTTCGGGTTTCCCAATCCTTTTTCTTTTCTCATCGGCCCACGAGACGCAGGGGGAAAAGAAAAAGGATGCCAGGGTGGGAAGTGTGTCCTCATCTATTTAATTCTCTATTTTCCTTTTTCTTCTTTGGCGTTTTGGGGGTTTGGGGGGGGGTCGAACTCCCAGTGCGTGGAAATCCCAGAGCCGCTGCGAAATGCAGACGGGAAACGCGGAGGAGTTCATTAAGCGGCACCTATTTCAATCCCGCAGCCCTCTCTCTCTTAACCCCGTCTCCAAACCTCTCCAAACCCTCATTGAAGCACAAAAGGAAAGAGATAAAACGCACCCAAACCTTCCTTTAAAAAAAAAAAGGAAAAGAAAATCCCTTTATTCGCCAGACTCGATAACTTAAACAGTGACACCCAAACGTGCGAAACTGTGCGGAAAAGTCGGAAATGGTGGCAGGGAAAACGTGCTTTCAGCCGGGCAGCCCGAATATTAGCAAAATAACCCTGAAATGTTCTTTTCGAGCGGCACTCGCAATGGAAGGTGGGCGGTTAATCCTCGCAGCCCCATTAAAACCACACGCACGTTTGCAGGAGCGGGATTAATCCTCAAGCACTCAGGAAGTCGGTTCCTTTCCTCTTTAATACCTTGGCTCCCGCATCCCCCCGCCCCCCTTTTTTATTATTATTTATATAGATACACATAATCGCGTTTCCCCCGAACGCCCACCGAGCGAATCTCAGCTCGTTTTTGGGGGGGATCGGCTCCGTCCGTCCCCCGTTTGCGACGCCGGGTTTTATTTTTTCCTTCACACCCACCCGCGTTGCACGGAATGAAACGAAGCGAAATCTTTCGGCTGCTTCTCGAGTCGGAGTTCGGGTTGGGAAAGGAAACGCAGCCCGCGGACGGGAGGGAAGGTGAAGGGATGGAAAACTCTCATCCTCACCCACCTCCGTGCAGGGATGCCGACGCACCGCCCTCCCCTTGCACACGCGTCTCCTTTACACCCAGGCGTGCAACGGCATTTCCATCTCTTGGTTGGAGTCGGAGAAGGGAAGGGATGGGAGCAAACCCCCTCCCCACAAGGGATGGATTTGCGGCTCCACGCGGTCCCGTGCAGCATCAGAAATCCTCCTGGCGTTTCTCTGTCGTTTGGGGTCGGAGGGTTTCGCTGAGGCTGAAATAAATAAGGGGAGAAATTCATGCGGTTCCCATTTCTTTCGGGGTTTGGGCTTTAAAATACACCCCGCTCTGAGAGCTGAAGTTGGTCGTACTCTCTGTTCTCATCCTCCTATCTCTCCGGAAAATCTCTTTTTCCTTCCTTCCTTCCTTCCTTCCTTCCTTCCTTCCTTCCTTCCTTCCTTCCTTCCTTCCTTCCTTCCTTCCTTCCTTCCTTCCTTCCTTCCTTCCTTCCTTCCTTCCTTCCTTCCTTCCTTCCTTCC
>NW_024963787.1:0-1086 GCF_019238085.1 Lagopus leucura
AGGTGTTCTTCAAAGCTGGGCTGCTGGGACTCCTGGAGGAGATGAGGGATGAGAAGCTGGCACAGCTCATCACTCGCACACAGGCCAGGTGCAGGGGCTTCCTGATGAGAGTGGAGTTCAAGAAAATGATGGAAAGAAGGTAGATGTGTACAGTTATTTGGCCTGCTGGTCCAATGACACACACCAATGACATGAATGCAAGTGAAAATGTGCTCCATCTCAGTGAATCTCATATATTTCTCATTAGTTCCGTTTATCAGTATGGATGTGTTTGAAAGTGTACAATGACAGTACATGAAATATAAAACTTGTTTTCATAAAAAATCCAGTATAAAGCCCTGTTTTTGGAAGAACAAAAAAATTAACTTATGTCACCCTTGATAGTAATTTTTATTGAACTCTTTAGATGCCCAGAATTCAGATATGCAACCTAAAATAACTGTAAATAAATACGATAATAAGTTATAAATAAAATAATTATTCATAATTGTTTTAGGTTACTATTATAATCAAAGGGGAGAAATACATACCCCTAGCAGAGGAAGAGCATTCTTCTTCCTTAAATAACTCATGAAATGAACTGAGTCCCCTCCTGGAGGTGCTCCATAAAAATGGTTCAAACATCTGAATTTCAAATCTGTTCATACAAATTGGCCATCTCTACATCACTAAAGGACATTTGCTTCAAATGTTCATAAAATATATATGTTTGTGTATCTATAATCCATTATGTAGAGAACTATAGGAAGTATTCTATGTAGAACAGTCACTACATAATATATATATTGTTATATAGACAGTTAATTATGTATTACACGTTTAAAAATATATAAGGTAATATATATAAGATAATATAAAGGTTCAATACCTTTTAGGGAGTCCATCTTCTGCATCCAGTACAACGTTCGTGCATTCATGAATGTCAAGCACTGGCCCTGGATGAAGCTGTTCTTCAAGATCAAGCCCCTGCTGAAGAGTGCAGAGTCTGAGAAGGAGATGGCAAACATGAAGGAAGAGTTTGAGAAGACCAAGGAAGAGCTTGCAAAGTCTGAGGCCAAGAGGAAGGAGCTGGAGGAGAAAATGGTG
>NW_024963788.1:0-1093 GCF_019238085.1 Lagopus leucura
TGGCAGCGGCTGGCAGGGGCTTGTGGGGGGCTTGCCGCCCTGGCAGCCGCTGGTAGCGACTGGCAGCAGCTTGTGGGGGGCTTGCGGCCCTGGCAGCGGCTGGCAGCGGATGGCAGCTGCTGGTGGGGGTCTGGCAACCCTGGCAGCGGTTTGTAGCGGCTAGCAGCGGCTGGTTTGGGGCTTGCCGCCCTTGCAGCGGCTGTCAGTAACTGGCAGCAGCTGGTGGGGTCTTGCAGCCTGGCAGCGGCTGGCAGCGGTTGGCAGCGGCTGGTGGGGGGCTGGCAACCCTGGCAGCGGTTTGCTGCGGCTGGCAGTTTCTGGTGGGGGGCTTGCGTCCCTGGCAGCGGCTGTCAGCAACTGGCAGCGGCTGGTGGGTGGCTTGCGGCCCTGGCAGCAGCTGGCAGCGGCTGGTGGGGGGCTTGCGGCCCTGGCAGAAGCTGGCAGTGGCTGGCAGAAGCTGACATCGGCTGGCAGCGTCTGGCAGCGGCTGGTGGGGGGCTTGCGGTCCTGGCAGCGGCTGGCAGCGGCTGGCAGCAACTGGTGGGGGGCTTGCCTCCTTGGCAGCGGCTGGCAGCGACTGGCGGGGGGCTTGCGGCCCTGGCAGCAGCTGGCAGCGGCTGGCAGCGGCTGGTGGGGGGCTTGCTGCCCTGGCAGCGGCTGGCAGTGGCTGGCAGAAGCTGACATCGGCTGGCAGCATCTGGCGGGGGGCTTGCGGCCCTGGCAGCAGCTGTCAGCAACTGGCAGCGGATGGTGGGGGGCTTGCCGCCCTAACACTGGCAGGCAGCTGCTGGCAGAGGCTGGTGGGGGGCTTGCAGTCCTGGCAGCGGCTGGTAGCGGCGGGTGGGGGGCATGACGTCCTGGCAGCGGCTGGCAGCGGCTGGCAGCGGCTGGTGGGGGGCTTGCGGCTATGGCAGCGGCTGGAAGCGGTTGGTGGATGGCTTGACGCCCTGGCAGTGGCTGGCAGTGGTTGGCAGCGACTGGTGGTTAGCGTGCTGTTCTTGCAGCGGCTGGCAGCCGCTAGCAGCGGCCCTGGCAGCGGCTGGTGTGGGGCTTGCCGCCTTTGCAGCGGCTGGCAGCGGCTGGCAGCGGCTGG
>NW_024963789.1:0-4726 GCF_019238085.1 Lagopus leucura
TTCATGCTGTGATTTTTGAGACCACCTTGAGTGCAGAGAAAAGTTTTTTCTCCCCTCGATGCAGATTGTGCTGGGTTACCACTGCCTTTCACACTGATTACACAACCTTGATATTGTGTAGGATGTCGACTGCCCTCTCGTGGGGCATTACTTACACGTCTCATGGTCCTGGCCTGAATTTCCACCCCCAATGGAAACGCTCAAGAAGGGGAGGCCCATCTCCTGACTGGCTGCCGGGCATGGGACAGCTCTCCTTGATGCGACTGAGCCCTTTTTGAAGGTGAGATGCTCTCTGCTCAGTAGGAGGGGACAAGCCCTGTGGCACTGCTCTGCCTGCAGCCCCCAGTTCTAATGCAAGCCATGCCCTCGGGAAGAAGCGTTGCCTCCCTGCTTCATTGTTCCTCTGCATCCCCTGGCTCCCCACCTCCCTGCCCTGACACTCAGAGGCCAGAGGAGGGAGTGATGACAAGCATTTTTTCTCTGAAATCTCTCCGTACTTTCGCTTTCTAGGGATGTGACAAAGGAGGAAGTACTGTGGGCAGCTGCCTGTTCCTGGATGACCGTCTGTGGCTCCGACACTGTTGTGTTCCCTCACACACAGACATCGCCGTGATTCAGGTAGCTGAAAGAGGCAAAGCAAAGATGGCAGAGACCACGCTGAGCTCCACAGTCTCCATCCTTGTGAAGTCTTTGTTAGGAAATATTGTTTCTGTGCCAGTCTCTTTGGACGACACGGTGCTGGACCTAAAGACGAAGCTATTTGCACTGGATAGCTATTTCTACCCTTCTCAGGCACGACTGATTCATGATGGCTGGCAGTTGAATGACGAACTAACTCTCAGACATTACAACATCACCTCCAACAGCATTGTACACCACGTTCTTAGGTGTAAGTACCAGGCCAGAGGTGAGGAGCTTTATGGGAGCAGGCTGGCCTCTGGCTGCCAAGGGGAAGGGGCAAGAGGACCATCAGGCATGGAGCCCTGTGCCTTGGGAGGGAAGAACTGGGAGGAGAGGGCAGAAAGGAAAATGGATGTAGGGCAATGTTTCCCCTGATGTGATCGGGCTCCTGAGCTCTCCTCTGCTTTGTGTTGCTGTTGCAGTGCGAGGCGGTGGTTCAGCTCCCTTAAAGGGCAAGGAAGATGTCTCAGGTAAGATCACAGTCCTCACTGGCACTCTTGTGATGGGAGGGGATCTGCATGGGTGGCGAGTGAGTGTCCACTTCATGCACGGAAGCTGTGGTAAATCTGGGAGCATGCGGTGGTGCACCAAGGGACTGTGCAGCCAATGGGATAGGGAAGACTGGGTGAAGGTAGGATGGCTGCAATTGGGTTGGAAAAGACCCATTTGATCAAGTCCAACCATCCACCTAACACTACCAATCCACCTTTAAACTTTGTCCCTTGGTACCACAGCCACACATCCTTTAAATACCTCTACAGACTGTGACTCCACCACCTCCCTGGGCAGCCTGTCCCAATGCCTGGCCACCCATTCTGGGAACAAATTCTTCCTGACATCCAGCCTGAACTTCCCCAGTGCCACCTCACATCCTATCACGTGTCACCCAAGGAAAGAGACCAACACTGTCCTCAGTGCATCCTCCTTTCAGGTGATTGCAGTGAGCTGTAGAGACAATGACCATCTTCTTGTTCCAGCCACAAGTGATCAAGAACCAGAGGTGCAACAACAGGGTGGTTTACCTGGAATTGCTTCAAGGATAGAAATGCAGAGTGGTTCAGCAGGTGTCTCTTCGATTATAGAAATGAAGACCAGTCTGTCAGGCATCACCTCAACAGGTGCAGAGGTAAGGTCTGGTGGGACGCCTGAGGCCTGGGACAGAGGGAGGAGTGTGACAGGGCTGGTCCCCAGGTAGGGCTGGGCACCTTGAACCCACAGCCATCTCCGCAGGATCTGTGCTGCTGCTGGGCTGGCCTGTGGTGCATCCAGGAGGCCTCTCCTCATGCCTTCTTTGCCTCAGTCTTTAATAGTAAGACTTGTTACTCCCTGTGCACACAGTTCCTTGCACTGGTAGATAGAGATGGGGAGCAGAGTAGGCCCTACATAATCCACAATGAGATGGTTTTGGACCTGCTCCAAAAGCTGGATGCTTACAAGTCCATGTGGCTAGATGGATTGCACTCTACAGTGCTGAAGCAGTTGGTGGATGTGGTTGCCAAGCCACTCTCCATCCTTTGGTAGTCCTGGCTAACTGGAAATGTCCCGGCAAACTGGAGACTAACAAATGTGACATCCATTTTCAGAAAGGGCCAGAAAGATGATCCTGGCAGTTTCAGACCTATCAGTCCCACCTCGGTGCTGGGGAAGGTTATGGAACGGATAATCTTGGGAGCCATTATGGACCAGTTAAAGGTCAACCAGGGGATCAGGTCCAGTCAGCATGGGTTTACTAATGGTAGATCCAGTTTGACAAACCTGATTTCATTCTATGACAAGCTGACCCGCTTAGTGGATGAATGTAAGGCTGTCAATGTGGTCTACCTGGACTTCAGTAAAGCCTTTGACACTGTCCCCTACAGCATTCTCATGGAGAAGCTGGCTGCTCACAGTTTGGATGGGTGTATACTCTGGCTGGATGGCGGGGCCCAAAGAGTTGTGGTCAATGGACTTAAATCCAGTTGGTGGCCAGTCACAAGCAGTGTCCCCCAGGGCTTGGTACTGGCGCTGCTTCTATTTAACATCTTTATTAACGATCTTGATGAGGGGATTGAGTACACCCTCAGTAAGTTGGGAGGGAGTGCTGATCTGCCAGAGGGGAGAAAGGCAGTACAGAGGGATCTGGATAGACTTGATTGATGGGCCAAAGTAAACTGTATGAGTTTCAATAGGGCCAAGTGTTGGGTCCTGCATTTTGGTCACAATAACCCCAGGCAACCCTACAGGCTTGGGGAGGAGTGGCTGGAAAGCTGCCTGACAGAAAGGGACCTTGGTGTACTGATGGACAGTTGGCTGAATATAAGTCAGCACTGTGCTCAGGTGGCCAATAAGGCCAGTGACATCCTGGCTTGGATCAAGAATGATGTGGTGAGCAGGACTAGGGAAGTAATCCTGCCCCTGCACTTGGCATTGGTGAGGCCTCACTTCTAGTACTGTGTTCAGTTTTGGGCACCTCAATACAAAAAGGACATTGAGCAGGTCCAAAAAAGGGCAGTAAGGCTTGTGAAGGGCTTTGAGAACATGTCCTATAAGGAGAGACTGAAGAAAATGGGGCTGTTCAGTCTCAGGAAGAGGAGGCTGAGGGGAGACTCTTCCAATATCTGAAAGGTGATTAAAGCAAGGGTTGGTCTCTTCTCACTGGTGACAAGTGACAGGACGAGGGGAAATGGCCTCATGTTGTACCAGGGGAAGTTTAGGTTGCATATCAGGAAAAACTTCTTTACAGAAAGTGTTGTTATGCGCTGGAATAGGCTCCTGAGGGAGGTGGTTGAGTCACCATTCCTGAATGAGTTTAAAAAACATTTGGATGTGGTGCTCGGGGACATAATTAAGCAGAGGGTTGTTAGAGTTAGGGTAGTACGGTTCGGTTGCAGTTGGACTTGATGATCTTTGAGATCTTTTCCAACCTCAGCAATTATATGATTCTATGATTCTATGCCCCTGGCAAGCAAGCACATCTCAGTGGAAAAATATGGCTTGGGAGTGCTCTTCCTGTGTTCCTCTTTTCCAGGGAATCCAGAAATGGCCACAGTCAGATGTCCCAGCAGAGGAGAGAAGCTGTCTCTGTGTGAGGCAGGTAAGGGTCCTTGCCTACAGCTCTGCTCTGCACTGGCCTTACTGGTCGTCACAGGACACAGCAGGCAGACCTCAGCTCCCACCTGTACCTTCAGGACCTGTTGTTCACAGCAATTCTTTGCACTCCAGAAGAGTCCATTATCCTTGCTGCACTAACTCAGCATGCATTGATCTGTTTTACATTAGTGGAAAGGCTCTTTTCCACACACTTACATCCTAAATTTCATCTAAACATTTCCCCTAAACCTTTCATCTGTCTGTGTCCACTGTTTTCTCTTTGCTGAAGCAAGTCAGCAGCCAATAATTTCTCTCCCAGGAAACATAAACTTTACTATGTAGAATTTCCATGCTCAAAATAAATCCCCAAAATCAGTGCGTGAAACTTCTAGAATGGGGCTGCAGGTATTGCTCTGCACGTTTGACCATTATCTTTCCTGCTGATGTATCAGGGACACATGCACTAAGTGGTGCCCATGCCAGCGTGCATAACTGTTCAGACCACCTTCCTGTGCCAGCATGCATTGTGCTTCACTGCAGCTCTCAGCACGCCTCCTACAAGCAGCATCCAATGCACAACACCCCATTCAGCTCCAAATCGGTTGCTCTTTTGTTGCAGGAATTTCAAGAAGTGAGGCCGGAGATAGATCCATACATTTTGGAGGAACAGAACGTATACAAGTAAGAGCTCCTAGGAGAAGTGGGAACACTTTCCAAAAGCCCTCATCACACATGGCGTGAGCCTGCCTTCTCTCCCACTTGCAGAGCTTGTCTCCCTGGACCAGGCATCTTCCAGTGCTCTAAGACGGGCCTTGCCTTCGAGGTGGAGTCAGCAGCCAGCATCGTGTACAGATATGCCTCCTGGAGCACGCATCTGAAAGAGGCTGACCAGAATGTGTGGGTACCTGCTGGGCCTCTTTTCAACATCTGGGCGCTACCTGGAACCGTGCGAGCTGTGTATCTCCCCCACTTCATC
>NW_024963790.1:0-15082 GCF_019238085.1 Lagopus leucura
CGGCACCAAACGGCACCAAACGGCACCAAACGGCACCAAACGGCACCGGCCACACGGAGCTCGGGGTGCCCCCCGGACGCCGAGGTGAGAAGAGCCGAGCAGTGTCAATTCACAACTAGTTTAATGCCAGTTAGAACGCTTTACATGGAAAAGTTACAACTCAATACTTGTTTCTGTTCCTCTTTTTTTTTCTTCTTCTTCTTTCCCCCCTCCCCACCACACGATGCTGTATATCTAACAACGCCACACGGTCACAGACTGTCACACAGACTCCGGGCTGCCCCCTGCTCACAGACAATACAGATGAAGGCTTTCCTCTTTTCCCTGCTCCGTAGGGGCAGCAGGAAGGCACGCAGCCCCGCACGCAGCCCCACTCGCCCCCTGCCCCCCTCAGCTCCCACACAACAGCTGAGCCCCCACCCCACACCCAAGCAGCCAAGGGTGGGATCTGTGCCCATCAAATCCACTCAGTGCTCCACCACCACGTTTAACAGTGCCAAAAAAAATAATCAAGGAAGATGCATCGGGAGGCCTTCAGAGCGAGCCCGAACCGAGTGCTGTGCTCCTGCTGCCAGAACCGGGCGGTTGTGCCAACATGGGTTTGTAGAACAACACCGCAGTGATACAGGAGGGGCTGCTGGAGGCGGCGGCTCACAGCCGTGCAGCCACAGAAGCGCTGCCCCTACAGCCTACAGAACAGGTCGAGGTCTGTGTACACAGCCAGGGAAATCCCGAGCAGAGGAACAGCCAGCAGAGGCGCTGCGGGAGGGAGGGCACAGCGTTGGCACACAGACACGGGGAGACAGAACAGGCTGCTGCAAGCAGAACAGCTTCTCCTTAAATTAAAAGCAACACGTGAGCGCTTTGCAGCACAGCCCGCGGCACTCAGCACCCCGGGCGCAGACACAGACTCTCTTCCACACAGCTTCAACACCAAAGAAAATCAACAGGTCCCCCGGCATCGACGAGGAGATTAAAAAACAGAAAGGAAAAAAAACACAAAAGGGCACCAAATCCTGCCTGGCTTCGCACAGAGAGCCTCCCTCTCACCCCGGCGCGGCCTTTCCCCCCTTCCTTCCAGCCACAAGAGGCCGGGCTCCCTCTGAAATCAACCAGACCCCACAGGAGTGGTTTTGTTTCTCAAGCTCATCGCAACTGCTTTTGTCCTCGGGAGGCCATCCTCAGGAACCAACCCAGCACGCAGCCGGGGAGCTCCGCCTGCACATCGCTTCGCTTTGAAAGCCAGTGTTTCGTTGTTTTGTGTTTGTTTGGTTTTCTTTCCCCTCTCTGTTAAATAAAGGACTGGCCTAAAGCACACCACAGCCATTTGAAGCTGCTCTGAGCGCATGCCCTCCCAGGTGAAGCCTCTTCAAAGATGTTACGTTTGGAGCGGCTGGTAAACGGGCCAGAACCCAGCAGCCTCACGGAGCAGCACTGTGGTACCTGCTTCATTCGGAGGAAACAAGTGGTTCTCTGGTGCAACGGGGATCCCAGGCTCTAACGAGTGCCTTTAGATAGCAGAGAGGCCAAGGCTCAGCCGGGGCATTGCCCCACAGGGGCAAGGATACTCTCGTCTCTCCTAAGAGCTTACAACACAGCAGTTGGGATGGCCTTGGTCCGCTCTCAGTGCTCCATGTAAACACGTTTTCTCCAGTACAAAAGAAAAAACAAGGGTTGGAGGGCGCCGCTTTGACCTCTTCCACCCGCACCCCTTCGACAAAGGACAAATCCATGAACCTTGGGCAGTTCCCTCCCACCCCCCACCCCCCAGCCCCAGCCAAACGCTGTCCCAGCGCCGTTCACAAGCACTGTTTAATCAGTGCCTGTGGCTCCGTCCTCCAGGCCCAGCGGGGCTCCCTCCCCTCCCGGCTGCTCTCTGGGGTCCCATGCACACCAAAGCAGTGGTTCCATCCTGCTGCGTGAGGCTGGGCTCTCCTGGGCCGCAGCGTGGGGGGGTTTTACCGTATCCTGGTGAAGAGGTTCAGAACGGATACGGACTCCTACAACAAAAGGTAAAGCAGCAGTGAGCACTGCAGAGCTTCAACCGCCACCACCACGCTGCCAAGGCATCTCAGGGCACCACATTCAAAGTCCAACACCAATATTCCCATGTGGTTTTTTTCCTTCCCCCACCCCCCAACTGATAACAAGGAGCGTGGCAGGCAAGCGTGCCATTCCCACATCGGTGTGCAGTGCTGCAATGCTGCACCACAGCCCCACACCAACAGCCCTCCTCGGGGCCTCAGCGCTGCTCTCTGCGCCACACGTGGGCACAGCACACTGCTGCTACCCCCAGTCACCACTTGCAGCAATTAAGCAAGGAGCTGAAGGATAATAAAATATGAGGACACCGTCAGCTGACCGCATCCCAGCAGCAGTGATGGATGGCGGTGGGCTCAAGGTGAGCACAGTTCCAGGGCAGCTGGCAGAATGATGCCTTGTCACGCTGCCCTGCGTGTGCACAGCCAGCCTTTTATTGTGTCTCATGACTGCAAAGCCTTTTATATTGCAGCCTAGTTTAACTCTTAATTGCAACCATCCCTCAATCCGCAGGGTGAGGTTAAAGGACCCAGAGGTGAGGCTGAAGAAGAGAGCAAACAGCCGGAATTCCTGCTGCGGCTGCACACACCCTTACCTTCGTGGAGCGAGTTTTACTGAAGACGTTCCAGAAGCGCAAGGTTTCGTCTCCAGCTCCTGTCACGATGGCCTCCCCGTCTGGGGACATCGCCTGCAGCCAAGAGAGCAGCCCTGAGCCCCGATCGCATCCTTGAGGTTGAAAACAAACCTTGACTGGAATGCATGAGATTCGACTCGCCTTCCCCGTGCCAGCTATAACTGCGGCCATTCCTCCCCACATTACAAACGTGTGTTGAGGCAGGAAGCTGACAGAGCTGGTAAATGCCACTCATTAGTCAGCTGGGTTGGAATCCACCTCGCAAAACACTATCAGCAGTATTTATCACCTGCCAGCACTCTGCCAAAAGCCCAATGTAAGGTAAGCAGGCAGTTAATCCACCCGGATCTCCTACCTACACCAGGTGCTTTGATATGGAATTAGGAAGGCTGAAGGCATCGTGTCATTCCCTGCTTGCAGTTACCAACAAACAGTGACCGTGCCTTATGGGAATGAGGAGAGATCCTGTGCTTCCCTCTGAAGAGCTCTGGCAAGCTTTGCTGTTCATTAATAAAGCCTCACATTTCCATAGCAGTAAATCAAAGCATCCCTTGCAGGCAAGGAAAGCAGGCAGAGCTTTTCTCATCACCTGCAGGGCTGCGCTCACACATCTCCACCACGAGCAGAGGCAGCTGGCAGCGCTCATCTCAGCACACGTCCAGCAGCTGCTCTGGAAACACAGCCACTGCTTACCAGGTACAGGACTCTGTACGAGTGCCCCGTCAGCTTGGCCACTTGAGTGAGGGAGGGGTATTTCCAGACCAGAATCTGGTTCTGCGAGTAGCCGTGGGTGCTCACCTGGAAGGAGAGAGGGAAAGGGAAGAGAGGGAAAGGGACGTGGCGCTTCCTACCCCGAGGCAGGTCAGCAGCGAGGGCGGCACACAGGACTCACCAACTCGTTGGCGTGCTTCGACCAGGCCAGGTTGCACACCTGGGAGCCGGTGTCGATGCACTGCAGGGGCTGCCCTGTCAGCGTGTTCCAGAAGCGGATGCAGCGGTCAGCGGTGCCGCCGCCGGAGGCGAGGAGGCCGTGCTGGTGTGGAGACCAGGCGATGGCTTTCACTGCAGCCAGGTGCTCTGTGTATTGCTGCACGGGGCTCAGGCTGGAATGGTTCCACACGAGGAGCTGGAGGAGAGGAGAGGAGATGTGAGCACAGCCGCACCACAGTCGCGCGTCCGCAACACCCACAGAGCACGAGAGCTGCTCTGGGATTGATGAGGGCGGCTGGGAAATGTGATGGCTTCCCACAGCTCCGCCCAAGCACAGCCAGCCCGGCTCTCTCAGCCCTGACCCCCGTCTCACTCGGGCACTGAGCCCAGCTGAGAAGCCACCGGCCCACAGAAGCACTCAGGTTAAGCTCATGAAGCCAAAGATCCGGCATCTCTGAACAACACCTCAAAACCTTTTGTCTGTGGGGCCGCACTGTTCCAACACACAGCTAAAAACACAGCTCAAATTCGTCTGCAGACACCCTGACAAGGAGCTCGGTACAACCATGCTGTCGCACTGGCTACAGTCACTACCTAGCAACCCGCTCCAAAGGGCTCCGAATGCTGCTGCTTTGGAACAGATGCTTCCTCCATATGGCACTCAGTGAGACACAGCTCTGTGCTGTAGGTATCAGAACTTACACAGCTCCTAAGCTCTGTTTCCTTCTGCATGCATGAACATTATTCACTGTACGCTACCTAAACCAAGTCAGGAAGCACAGCTTAGCCTCACTGAACTCAAAACCGAGTCAAGCTATGGATTTAATTAGCCAAACACAGGAGCAAAATTAAATTTGCCTCTTTAATATTATTAGAGAGAGAGGACTGAGGAGAAGCTTAGCGTGATTTACAGCTGGACACAGCCCAGCAATTGAAATAAGAGCCCCTCCACACTGCAGCTGAAAGAAAGGGGGGGGCTGACAGCTCTCGGTGAGGATGGAGAAATGCTGAGCCTCACGTGAGCAGCACTGAGCGCCGTACCTTGTTGTCATTCCCCCCAGATGCCAGGAGCTGGTGGTCTGTGGACCATTTGAGCCCGCACACCTCCTGCCTGTGGCCCTGGAGCCGCCGCTCCGACTGCAGGGGGGGGGTCCTGATGTCCCTCTGGAGGATCATTCGGTCTCTGCTCCCAGAAGACAGCTGGTCTGCGTTCCATGCCAGGGCACCTGCGAGAGAGGGAGGCAAGAGGTGTGAGAGGGCGTTTTGGGGGCCCTGCAGGCAGAGCACAGCTACCAGAGCTATGAGAGACCAACCCCATCTCACAAGGCAGTAAAGCACAAAGGCTGAACTCAGCAGGGATCTCACAGCCCCAAATCGTTCAGCATTCAGATTCAATGCCTCTGATAAAAACAACAACAAAAACAACAACAACAACAAAACAGTCCCTGAAATGCACAGAACTGGAAATCTCAGTGTGAAGCTGCTGCCTGCAGGGCTGAAAGCGGAAGCAGGTGGCAACGAAAAGCAGTGTTGTAACCAAACTGAAATGCCTCAGACATGGAGGAAACACCTGCTGCAAGAAGCACTCAAACACCACCACACTCAAGATCAGAACACCACAATTACTAGGTGGCAACATTTTCAAGGCAGCTCAGGACACAGCAGGACATAAATATCAGTTGTGGGGCTGTTTGAAGCTCTGCTATTTCTAGCAGATCCCTGGTAGGAGAAGAGTAAAAAAAATAAATCCAGGAGCTAAACATGCAGGATCTTCCACCTCCCACCTCCTTACCAACTCTGGCCGTGTGTCCCTCCAGCATGGAGAGCTTTTTTCCTGCAGCCGCATCCCAGATCTGTACAAAGCCCTTGTGAGTGCCAACAGCTACCAGAGTCCCCTGGACAAACAGAAAACCACCATCAGTAAAGCTATAAGCATAGACAGATGTAACACAAAAAGCTATATGCTCAGGAAAAGCCTCAGGATAAATCCCATGAGACGGAAAGCATCCAGAGCTCTTCTATCTTCCATCTTCTCCCTGCTGGAGAGAGCCACGTAGCCAGGATGGAACATATTTGTTGTAGCACTTCATTGTGGAGAGCTAGAAAAGTGACCTGGCTCTTTCTCCCTCCCATCTCTCTTATTGAATACCTCAAAAGCCACAAAATCCAAGAGGTTTCTCTCTTTACCCCCTCATTTAGCAGAGACAGATTTAACTTACAGCACACAGGGAATTCAGGGCAATACAGAAAAATAAACCAAAGCAGCTAAAACTGGTGAGGAAGGGCCACCCAGCTCCAGCGATAGCATTTAACTTTCAGTTGATGTTACAGGTTGTGTCATACTGACCCGTTCTGACCAGCCCACAGATGTCACAGAGTCTCCTTCCACAGAGAGATCACACAGCCGGGTCACCTGGCAAAATAAGGCACCATTAGTTTGAAGACACACCAGCAGGTGCTGCTCTGATGAGGGAGTGGCTTGGGACAGAGCACTGCAGACACCGGGCTGCTCACAGTGCATTTCCACAGCTCTGTGCCTGGATGACACCTGCAGCAATGGGTTTCCTACTCTGCCTTTACCTGGCTGGTGCAAGCACTCCATAGGTAAACACACGTCCCGAGGCCAACGCTGAGCACGTTCAGAGAGGACCAGTCCACCAGGTTCAGGTAGAAATCATCCTGCAGTTCTGGGGCATCCAACACTTTGAAAGGAATCTTGGAGATCTTCCGAGTTGGTTTTCGAGGCGACCTGAGCAGCTTCTGACTATTTACAGACAGAAAAACAACTACAGGATGCTGCACGCCACAGCAGGCTGCACAGATGGACACAGCTGCTCTCCAAAGCAAGTCTACATTTCTACAGAAACAGAAAGAGGCAGTAAAACTCCTTCCAGCAGATAAGAATAGAGGGAATTGGGTTCTGCCTCTGCAAAGGAGCTCGGTAGCAAAAGGTGAGCTGGCTGTGGTTGCTCCGACAACACATCCTGCAGATGTAAGCAGGCTGGACACCTGCACAGATCCCTAGAGAACTTGCCTGTCCATATTTATTGCCTTTCTCAGACTTCCAAATCCAATCCAAGCGGCAATTTCAATTGCCTTAAAGAAAAAAAAAAAACAACCCTAGAAAACCCAACCCTTCCCTCCTTTGTGTACAGTCAGTAATACCTTTTGTTGCTGACAGGAGACAAGGAATACGGTGAGACCTCATTGCCATCGTCTGGACTGGAACGTTTGGTGCTGAGGGAATACTGCATGAAGGAAGCACAGCTCAGCACACCAGGAGTCAGAGGATCCCTCACAGAACAGGCACAAGTGCCTGGCAACCTCCAACACCCACTGTCAGTTTTTCAGTCTCCTCAGTTCCCCCCTGTTCTCCGTGTTCCAGATGTACACACACACAAAGTTAACCTCCACTGAAGTCTGAGGCCTTGATTTGGTCACTTACAGTTTGGGAGCGGGTAAAAAACCTTCAGTCCCACTCAGTTTCCTTGGCAGTACAGCAATAGGAAGCACACAGCTCACTGCAGGTGCTTGTACTGCCTTTACAAGCAAACAAATTTTGTTCTCAGCATCTGACATAAGTCACAGTACTAACTTGCTTTCATCAGCAGCTTCACAGAGCTGTGTGCCTTGCTCCCCTCACAGACTTACAGCCTCCCTTCATCTGAATGCAACCAACTTACAGTGAAGAGAGATTTCTTCTCCGGAGTGGAAGGCTGCAACCTCCTGTCCTCTGTCTGTGGGTCCTGCACTTTCTCAATCCCTGCTCCCAGGAGCTCGTTCTTCAGCAGGGCAGAATAAGCAAGGCCATCTGTGAACCCAAACAGGAGGTGAGGCAGGGCGTTTTGGAGCCACAGAAGCTCAGCAGAGACCAACAGGCCCACAGCCTGTACTCTCACAGGGCTCCTTAATAAGCCTGGGATTCCCAGTTATTAATTCCCAGGAATTACAGCTAGTAGTGAACTCCTTCCTCTCCCTCAGAAAAGTGCTTTGTGACAATAAATCACAGAACACAAACGTGCCCTTGCTTCCCAGATGCCCATCAGTGGCCTGCTGAGCTGACCTGCCATTCACTCCCATTTCAAGATGCATGTTTTAGGACACCAGCATGGCTTCAGGCACGAGCACCTGAGTGCCAGCATTCACCTGGCTCCTGAGCTTGGCACCAAATGGATATAAAAGCTGCAGCTGTGGCTGCCGGCGATAGAGAGAAGGTCTCACCTTTACCATTGTCTGATGTAGCATCCTTTGCTTTTCTGTTCTGACTTGGTGATTTTTCATTTTCCTGAAAGGGGAAAGCATGCAATCACCCTACAGAAACCTCTGGGTGTAGAATAGCCAGCAGACAGCAGGCTGCCACTGTGGGGTAGAAGATGCACATTCAGAGCAACTCTTCAAAAGAAGGTATGAGGCCGTGCTGCAAATGATCCACACAGCAGCTCTGGACAAAACGAGGCCCACCTTCCTTATTCAAAGGTTTTGAGAGGGGAACAGAGCTTACATTTATTCTGTGGAAGTTGATGCTCCAGTTGGCCCCTGCTCTCGAAGGAATGAACCTGTCTCCGTGTTTACTGGGAGATGACATTGGAGAATTGGAAGGCGTCAGGGTCCTTCTCATCTCTGCTACCTGAATTAAAGAACGAGAGAGATGAAGGAACACAAGCACTGATCTCAGCAAAGGGTCTGAAAGACATCACAGAGGTCACATCCAAGCTAAATATGCCTAACTAGAAGGGTGAGGCACCTGCTTATCCCCAAAACGGAGCTGCTGGAGAGGCCGCAGCAGGGCAAGGAGCCTGCTGTGTGAGCTGCAGGTACCTCACCTGTGGGCACAGCTTTGGTACAATAACTGATGTTGGAGAGGTCCCCCAACTCACTCCTCCAGCCTGTCAAGCTCCCTCTGCCTGCAGCTCCGTCCCAGGTACCTCAGCACCTTCCCCACAGACCTGGGGAGGCTGCACCACCTCCACCCCAGACCGCCCACCCTTCATTTCTGCTACGGCAGAGGTGAGGGAGACTACCAGCAGCCTTGCTGAACTCAGCATAAGTGACTTTTACTCCCCCCTCTCCTCCAGCAAGTGAAACTGTGCTGTTGCAGAAGGCTCCCAGGAAGGTCGGGCATCATTTGCCCTTGTTAAGTTGGCGCTGCTCCCTTCATGCCTGGAAATGTCTCCAGAAGGATTTGCTCAGGGACTGAGAAGCGCTGATGCTGCCTTCCCCTGCTCTCTAGTGCCCTCTTGGGCTACTTTGGCCTCCAGTCCTAAGGCTGTTCTGTCTGTTAGCCCCCAATATTTGCACTCTGCATGCAACTGAGACCATTTGTGAAAGGCATCATCACGCTACATCAGCACACCTTAATCCATTTCTGCAACCCAAACTGAGCTCGTCTGTGTCAAAGCACCGTTACTGGGCTCCTCCTAATCAGGAACTCACACCTGCTGACAGCCCAACAACAGATGGGTCCCCACGTCTCCCAAAGCTCCACAGGAAGGAAACACAGAGCAGAGCTTCACACCCAGGCAGAGGCCAGTGGGTGCAGACACTGGTACTCACACAGGGCATGGTGTTCTCATTCTGTATGTTGATTTGGCGCAGGAGCCGTCTCTCATAATCCTGGTCCATGCTGGAAGGAACAGGGCTGGGGAGTGCAGCAGTCTCAGGGCTCTCTGCTCATGAAGTCCAATCAGTAATTAGTCTGCTGCAACACACAGGGAAGAAAACGCCCCCCAAATATTACGACTCCTCACTCAGAAGCTGAGGACTGAGCCCCCAGCCTCTGCTTTGCCACTTCCCACGTTTCTCCCATACGTTCTTTTCAGAGGCAGCCACCAGGCTGAGCAGTGATCAGCTTCCACCAAACAAAGCCAGCCACCAGGGATGGCATCACAGCCAAAAACCCCTCGCAAGCCTTTGGCATTTTCCAACGATGGAGTCAGAAATACACAGTATTAAAATCCCTCATCACATCCCACGTCCCTCCTCGTTTTCAGCTCGTTTCTCACTACATATCTTCCACATCCATCTTTCAAGCCAGCAAGACCTCTCAAACCAAGGCTTTCCAACCAAATGCATTTTTTACACCGTGAACAAGAGAACAGCAGTGTGCAGAACCCACATGAGGTGCACGATCCGTCAGGAGGTGCCACACACGGGAAGTTTCTTCTCCAAATGGCTCAGCTCTGTGATGCAGATACAGACACGATCCCACCACACAGCAATGTGCTGCTCTGAGCTCTGGAAACCCAAGGCGTGGGCTCAGAGAGCTTCACACACAGCAGCTCCAGGCTGTACAAATATGGATTCTAACCCCAAACCTCACCCTCAAGGGTGGCAGGGAAATTCAACAGCACACCAAGAAGACGAGGTCTGTCCTAGGAGGAAGCCACGCTATTCCTGCCTCCCCAGAGCCTGTGCAAGTCCATGCATCCTGCAGACAGCCCCAGCCTGCTGTGTGCTCGCTGCCACCAGCTCCAGGGTGCCCACGTTCCAGAAATGCCCACTTCTAGCTGGCTCAATTCAAGCTGGATTTGAAAAGCAAAGCGCTGCAAGGTGTAGCTATAATATTTTTGCCACCTGCCTGCATTCAGCCTTGGGGTTCATTGCAGAGCCAAAGCTGGAGGTGCTGCAGATCCACACCAAGCTGTGTGCTATCTGTGCCTTTTTACACCACCCCCTCCTGGCAGAGCAGAGCCCAGCCTGCAGTTCAGTCCTGAGGTGACAAACATTTGATGCTGTGCAACACACTGCACACCCATCAGTGCTCTGAGACCTCACAGAGCCCCACATCAGCTCCCTGCACCCACCTGAAGGCTCTGTGTCTGCTTTTGGCCCTAAAGACGTGGCAGAGGGGCTCTGACCAGCACAGCACAGCAGTGCTCACCTGAAGCACTCGGGGCAGAGCCCTGGATGAAACGTGAGGAGCAAAGAGCCTCACAGAACAGCATGGAGCTGCAGGTGCCAGGAAACACCTGCAGGAAACCAAGGGACAGCGGCACCTCTGAAGGAGCCTTTGAGAGCAACAAACAGCACACCAGCAGGCTCCTCGGCGTGCTTTTACAACCCCAAGGACTTTCACCCCACCAAATTCCCTTCGATGCATGACTTCCTTTGAGAAGTGTTGTTCTCACTGCCTCCTTCACGTGAGCAATGCTCAGGTA
Organism: Lagopus leucura; assembly: GCF_019238085.1. Classification (NCBI taxonomy): domain Eukaryota; kingdom Metazoa; phylum Chordata; class Aves; order Galliformes; family Phasianidae; genus Lagopus; species Lagopus leucura. The sequence goes on from NW_024963790.1 coordinate 10,762, forward strand.
TCACCACCACTGGTAGGACAGATGTTCTCCCAAACCCTCCTTCTTTCCACGCCTGGAAGGAAAGGAGGGAAGCCAGCATCTGCCGCACTGTGCTCCCAAGATAAGCACTTCCAGCTGCTCACCTCCTCAATCGTGCAGCTCACCAAAGCTGAATTGCAGAGCTCAGCCTGAGAGAAGAGCAAACCCTCCTCACTGCTGCACGCAGAGCCAGATCCCCAGCCGAGGGGCTCCCAGGTTTCCTTCCCAGCTTTTATTCACTGAGGAAAGCTGCAGGTTCGCTCCTCGCCCTTCCCAGATCACGTTTTTCATTCTACACACATCTCACTGCAGATGACAGCAGCGGGGTTGATGCAAGCAGCCACGACAATCACACACACAGCAGGGAACCTCTCAAAAAGAAAAAACAACAACCAGCATCACCATTAAACCCCTTTTTATTGCCTGCAGGCAGCAGTTCTGTCTTCCTTTCACCTTTTCACCACAACGCTTCATAAAGAAGAGAGCCACGCCTGCTCCCAGGGAAACCAAAAACAGTACAAAGTCTGCAGCAGCACAGGAAGCCACGGGCTGGGAAACACAGAGGGCGATGGGATGCAATGAGCTGCGGGGTCAGTGCTGTGTCAGCCCTCGCCTGTGGGTCAAGTTCTGCACCTCATTAGCAGGAAGGCTCCTAACAGGTTCACCTCTGACGAAGGCAAAACAAACAACAGAGGCCACAGGAAAAACAACACCACCACCATCACCACGCTCTCTGGTTTTAGAGATGCAATAATTAACAAAGGTGTGTTGAGAGCGTTTGCGCAGCTCTTCCTTTCCTGGCTCCATGAAGCGCCGAGGGCTGCAGTATGGATCAGGTTTGGCCCAGCACCCACCAGGTTCTGTCGCCTCCCTCTGCTGCTGCACATGCAAGGAAGCAGCTCCTGCCCTGTGCACAGGCAGAGGGGAAAGAAACATCCCCTGTGTGGTGCTGCATGCTGTACAGGAGCTGGCTCTGGTGGTCGCACAAGGACGCATCAACGCTGCAGGGCTCTGCCTTCAGATGCCCCCTCTCCCAAAATGCCAACGGCCTGGAGGCCATCGCCCGATCCGTGACCAAAACTCACACGGCTCCTCTGTGCCACCACAGCCCTGCATTCACCTCCCAGCCGAGCTGCTGGCAGCGCCTCTTAGGATTTGGGGATCAGGTGCTGCACTGAGGATGGAGTTCATCCACGCCAAGCGTCCGAGACAACAGAACTGGAGGAAGCAAGACAGCAAGCTCCCCGCGTCCATTCACAGCACTTCACAGAACCCTTCAGGGCTTTTTTAAAGCAGTTTGCGTGCTCTGCCCTGCTGTCACACCCTGGGAACGGAGGGAAAGCACTGTGCCTCCTCAAGGCCCCGTAACCTCCCATGTGCAGCACTTATAACCCACAGGCAGCCTGCAGCTTGTTTTCCCCCACAGCTCTTAACTCCGGTCATTCGGTTTCATTTCTAAATGAAAACAAAACCTCGCGAAGCGCATTCACCTGCTTATCTCCCCTTATGCCTCACAACAAAGTTATAAGCAGCTGTTAAGAGCACCCAGCTCCAGATAAAAGCTCTGCTTTACCGAAAGCCTTATTGTGAGTCACTGCTCTAAAAGCCAAGATTAAAAATTTACCAGCAACTCTGTCCACGAGCCCCACTGAAGACACGCAATTCAAAGTGCTTCTAAGCTACTGGAAATGCAGCACTGCCCCCTGGTTAATTCACTAAAATGAAGCCAAAGGATTCAGAAAATGCAGTGACTTCAGTCGACAGCCCCAGAATATTCTGCTTCTGCATGAAATAATGGTAATAAAAAAGATCAGTCTTTATTATGAAGTGTTGTTGCCAGCAGGGGAACAGAAAACCTTGGGCACAGAACACCAGGCACCATCATTAAACACCCTAACTCAATAAGAGTGAGCACTTCACAAGAAAATGAGCACTATGCCTTCAGGAGAGCTATAAATCACAGGAAATCCATCTGAGCAATAAAGCCCATGGCATCTCTGATGGATGACTCTGCTCTGACAGCTGCCTCCCCCTCTTCCCACACACAGGAGATGCTTTTAAGACCTCAACCCTGTAATTCACCCAACGTATAAACTATTTCCCTTTTGGAAAGCATCAAGCCATTAAAAAATAATAACAGAGGGCACAAAGCATTGCTCAGTTCCTTCAGACCACTAAAAGCTGTCAGAGCACCAGCAGCACAGCCCCAGCTTTTGCTGCACGTACACACGCAGCTCCTGACCACAGTTTCTGTCCCTGCTTCCTCGCTCTCTCACCAGAGCGCACACCACAAGCTCAGCTGCCATTCACCACCGTGATACGATTGAGGAAGCTGCCTCACAGCAGCAGAGCTGCTTTCCAGGACTGGCCAAGCCTTCCCAACAAGGCAGCAGAGGGCAGCTACACGAGGGACGCACCTTGGGCAGCTCAGACAGATGCTGACCAGGGGACAGATGTGCTGCCCGTTACCTGATGAGCACGGTGAGGAGAGAGCAGAATTCTGCAAGCAGAGGCTCAAACCGCCAACGGTCTGCAGCCCCACACAGCTCTGTGGCAGCAGAGGAGCCACAAGATGATTTCTCAGCTCTCCCACTGAAGCTCGGCCCCACGTTTGGGCCACAGAGGAAGGGCACAGCTTGTTACAAGGCCCAAGGGCCCTCAGAGCGCGGGGCACGACGCGGGGCAGCCCCGCCCGGCCCGGCTCCACCCCGCCAGGCCCAGCCCCTCCACAGCCCGCCCCGCCAGGGCGCACATCTCCAGGGAAACGGCCGGCCGGTCAGCCTTGGGGTCCCACCCGCTCGGACCCAGCCCCCCAGAACCGTGAAGGCAGCCCCAGGCCCGGCCGGCAGGCCCACCCGCCTACCTGCCCACCGGGTCCGGTCCCGCTCCGCCTCCGCCCGTCACCAGTGCCGGCCCCAGCGCTCCCGCAATATGGCGGCCGCTGCCGGCCGGAAGTCCCGCCCCTCCGCGCGGGGCACGACGGGAGGCCCGTCCGCCTATTCGAATAAATACAGGAAGTACCAGCGGGCGTTGTTATGACAACGGCGCGGCCTGCTCCGATCCGCGGGGCCTCGGCCGGGAGCGCGCCCGCCCCGTTACTCATTGTTCCTCCGCCGGGCTGCGTTTACAACGAGCACTAATAAACGGAAGCTAAAGACAGCCTCGATCATTCCCTTAAAATAAAACCAAATGACACGGAGCGAGTGAGGGAAGCCCCGTCGTGCCCCCCCTCTGCCGGCCCGCAGCCCGACCTGCGCCGTACCCGCTCTCCTCCAGGCCGGGCCGAGGCGGAGCCGCCCCGCCGTGACCTTGCGGCCGAATCACTTCCAGGGCGGCGCAGGCTCTCGATTTGAAAATGCGGGAGCGGCTGCTGGTGCTGCTGTGCGCTTTGGCGAGGCGGGCGGGAGGGCGGAGGAGGGCCATGGCCGGGCGTTGGGATGGGCCGCAGCGGCGGGCGTGGATCCGGCATTATTACAGCCAGCGGCAGAAACGGCTGATGACGGTGAGGGGCGGAAATGGGGACGGGGAGGTGGGGAGGGGTGGAGATCACAGGGACACAAAGGACGGGGGTTGGGGAATGGGGCTGTAAGGGTGAGCACGAAGGGCTGGGGGTGTAGAGGTGTGGGGACACGGAGGTGATGGAAAATGGGGCGTGGAGAGACAGTGGGAGGTGAGGGGGCACAGGCGAAGCGTGGGGATGTGAAGGACGCAGAGGTCACAGGGACACAAAGGACAGATGGTGAAATGGGGAATGTGAGGCTGGGCATGAAGGGATGCAGAGGATACAAAAAATGGGATACAGTCAATGGGGGGCGGGGGGAACAGTGATGTAAAGGAGGGGCACGGGGGGCATAAAGGATGAGGGATCAGAAGGATAAGGGACAGGAGGTAAATGGGTCACAGGGACACAAATAGCGGGGATGGGGACACAAATGATGGGGGGGACACAGAAGAGGGGGGTTTTGAGCATGAGGGGCAGCAGTTGCAGAGGGGATACAAAGGACGTGGGGGCACAAAAAATGGGATGTGACTGATGGAGGACATGAGGACATAGGGAGATATAAGATGGGGTGTGGAGGACACAAATAATAGACTCAAAGGACGGGGGACAGGAAGGACACAGAGGGGACACAGCGACACCAAGGGTAGGGACCAGGGGGACAAAAAAGGACCGGGGACCTGAAGGACATGTGAATGAGAGCCTGGACACAAAAGGCAGTGCACAAAGTACAGAGGAAGCAGAGGATGTAGGAGTGTGAGGGAGAGGGGTTGTAAAAGATGCAGAGATCACAGAAATGTGGGG
>NW_024963791.1:0-16658 GCF_019238085.1 Lagopus leucura
AGAGGAGAGGAGAGGAGAGGAGAGGAGAGGAGAGGAGAGGAGAGGAGAGGAGAGGAGAGGAGAGGAGAGGAGAGGAGAGGAGAGGAGAGGAGAGGAGAGGAGAGGAGAGGAGAGGAGAGGAGAGGAGAGGAGAGGAGAGGAGAGGAGAGGAGAGGAGAGGAGAGGAGAGGAGAGGAGAGGAGAGGAGAGGAGAGGAGAGGAGAGGAGAGGAGAGGAGAGGAGATGAAATATTTAGTTTGGGACTGGTTTATACAGTGCTGAGATTAAGCTTCATGGTTTGAGTTAACATAGAGTGGAGGTATGAAGGCTGGATCATCAATATTTACTGCTCAAGTTGCGGAGTAAACTGAATGAAGATGAATCTAAAGAATTTGGCTGAGCTCAGAGTGGAAATGTCAAGATGTGTTGTTCAGCTTAGAATGACAAAACAAAACAAAAGAATGGGATGAAATTTGATGCATGGAAAGATGTGTCAATATTTCTTTTGTCTGATGCATAACAAATTTTGAAATCCTGCCATTTTCACAGGGTGGAAGTCTTGATTTGTCACCAATTCTGGTAAATTTAAACCCTGTGTACAATTAAACATGAGATGTGCACAATATTATGTAGTCAGAGCCAGGTAAAGCTCTGAGGTGGATGTCTTGACGCTTGCATTATGGTAGAGACCAGAAGACCAAAACACTTTTTGATCTGAAGAGCAGATTTTGTTAAATATAAGCCAAAGTAATTAGCCTTTTAAAGAGACAAAACTTGTAGTCACTCATACAGAATAGAAATAAAATTGTATATAAACAAATCTCATCCACCCACTGCATCTTTACAGGCAAGTTCTTGCTTCTCTGCATGGTTACTGTGACCACAGTGACTTTTGATTTGCAACCAGCTCTTTCTGATCCATAAAATGTTTCTCTCTGCCACGTGGGTTAGAGGTCAGTCTCTGCTCTTTTTAGTATTATCTGTATGGGCTCTTGCCCATAAAAGCCCATGCAGCCCATCAGTCACCTTCTTGTCATAACTCTCCCACCCTCAGTACCCTTCTCTTTCCCTTGGGCCATTCTCAGCCCTTTGGAGACACCACTTGAGCTCACAACACATTGCCAAGAAGGACATACTCAATCCGAGAACAAACTGTCCAGTACGTGTGAGAAAATCTGTTTTTGTTTTGTTTTAGAATCTGGTATTTGGACCACGGAACTATACTGTTTGGCAAGGTGACAACTTTTCTGATTCAGTGAGTAAATAGGTGTCATTTATTTGACTACATGAAAGGAATATTGTTTCTTTTTTGTGAATCCATTGCCAATATTAATTAGCTTTTTCTCTGTATGAGATCTTTCTCTTTCAAAGAAGCTCTTCTGATAAAGTCTTTCATAAGTTTAAAGACTTTATTTAAGCTGTGTTCAAAGTATTTAACAACTCCTATATCAGCATGATAAATTATGACTTTTTGGAAAGTATTTTTCTTAGCAGCAAATTAAAGAAAATATTAAGATCTTTAACCTCCAAAGGAGAAGCAATCCCAATGTTACTCAAAATAGCACAAAGAGAATTGTTTGACCCACCAAGAAAATAATGTGGATGTATTTTGATGATAGTTTGGAGCTGATGAGAACAAACTGTATGCCATTCTACTAATAGAAGGAGACACAATGGAAAATTCAAGTAAGTTGGGAAGTCTCAATGAATTAAAGACTCCCCACTTGCTGCATACAGGAAGCTGACATAAATCAGTATGATTTATGCCATTCAGATCATCTGACTAGAAATACCTAATTACAATAAAAGCTGCAATTTTTTATGAAAAAAAAAAAGTTAGCTTTTTTTTTTTTTTGCTGGAGTAGATTACCTAGGCAACTATCTGTGACTCTTATTCAATACATAGATTAGAGCCAACATGGTTATGTACAGACATACTTAGATACTGTGCCTGAAATACATTTAATTTCACACGCACAAAAATATATATATATATATTTCCATGCCACATAATTTTAACTTATGAGTGGAAAATACAATTTCAAATTGGGAATGTGTCTACACAGTCACCAAAATTACTTGAAAAATCAAGTTTTCATTCACACATATTTCCGCTGTAAAGAGAGATGATGGTATTTCTGCATAGAAACAAGCTCATTTCTTGTAAATATGACATCTGATGGTGAGATTTGCATACCTAAAAGCAGAGCTATGACACATACAGTCTTTACAAACATCTTGCTCAGTCAATGGACAAACCTTTTGTGTTCTGAAGATAAATTGCACAGGACACCACATTAGTTGGATGTGATAACAGAAGTATTTTTAAATAGAAAAGAAAAAGTAGTTAGTGTATGAAATTGAACATAAAATTTAAGAACTTGGTTATTTTTCTGTTCTGTGGAATCTGAAAAGAAAATGTTGAATTACAAGCAAATAGAAGATGTATTAAAAAAAAGCACGTGGCAGGAAAAATTATGAGAAAGAATAACTGAAAAAGGGCTATCTTTACAATCATTTGTTTAAAGACATTAGTCACATTTAGGCTACATCCATTATTAGCCTGAGTAAATAGCTCACCTGTGCTCCAGAGAGAAGATGAGGTAAACACATGGCAGTGGAGTAAAATAGTACAGGGGCACACATTAGAGAATCTTCCATTTTTTTTTTATCACTTAATTTTGACAATAACATTTTCAAGGCATAACATTTAATATACAAATACCAGTCTTAACTTATCAGAAGTAATGTTCTTTACTTAAATTTCTTCTAGTGGCTTTCCATCATGAAAATTAGTTTTTCTTCAGGAAATCATACATTAAATATTTATTCAGAGCAATGGTCTGGTAAAATAAAAAATGAAAGTTGATTTAAATTGTCTTTCTATACACATGGAGAAAATCTACACATTCATGTGGAAAGGAACTCATTTATAAAATGGGAAAAGAAGCCAAAGGTCTAAAATTCCTTTGGAATCAGTTAAAGAGATTAAATCTTTTCCAGAAAAAAAAAAAAATGTTGTCCTGAGTCCTTGTTTTAATAATTTTAAGGCCAAAAGGTTTTCACCAGGCTTTCTTGAATCCCTGTCTTAATAATTTTAAGGCCACAAGGTTCTCATTAGTTTTTCTAGCATTAGAATATCACCCCAGACTGTGAGACCCTGATGTTTCTGTGGGTGATGTCAAAAGAAAAATAAATCCACATTCCTGGCAGCTTCTGAGCCTGGACTTGCCACCTCCATCTGACATTTGCTTTGCCCTTTATGGTACATCTACTTAATGCAGCGTATGACACGTAAAGTTCATCAGGCTCCACTGAATACCAGCATGCTCCTTCAGACCCTGAAAAAGCACCAGCCACATCGCTGCATTTTCAAGACTGGTTCATGAGGGCAGGGTGCCCACTGTTCTTCTATGGGGTAAGATCAGGCATCTCTGTGTACATGCAGTCCTGGAGTTGAATCATATACTTTGCACAGGCAGTGAAGAGGTACTTCCCTAAGGCAACGCATGTTGTCTGTTTTGATGGCTATTGTAGGATAGGTTTGCTCACACTCTGAAAGATTTTATTTCATTCTGGGCCTCCAGGACCTTTACAAAGCTTAGGAAAGTATTTTTTATCCCAGCTGAAAACAAGGAGAATTATGTGCAGAAAATTACTTGTTGGTTAGGAGTTGCATTAATAACATGCTCTGGCAGTTCAAAATGTGGAAAAAATAGTGATTGGACAGAAATACAGCAGAGATCTATGGGGATTAGCATACAGGGATGACACATTTGGACCACATACATAAGGAACGCTCACATTTACTACCTGTGCAAAAGTGACGTAGGATTCCAGAGGGAAAGTGAAGGAAAAGTGTGGTCTAACATTTTAATTTGCTACTTAACAGGTTTAACTTCTATTTAATCATAAAGTTACTTTTTAAGACTGTTCAAATCAATGGCTTATATTCATTAATGGAACTGTTTATTTAAATAAGCAAATACGTCAAAGTACTTTAATGCCAAATCAACCCTAAAGCATACAGAGTTCACATTTTAAGGGTGTTTGATGTATGCCAGCATGCTTTGACATGTAACAAATCTGGGGTTCTGAAGAATGACTCACCTAAATCTTGCAATTACTTTTCTGCCAAACAAGGTGGTTGTAATTGAAAATATCAGTAGTATTGAGGTCTCCTGTATGTTCTAAAAGATCAGTGTAACACTGTCTGTCTTTCCCTTCTAATGACTGCACAAATGACTTGCAAAGGGAAGATTATCTGCTGAATGCAGACAAAGACAAGTTTCCACAAAGTCTAAACTCTTTTTGCTACTCAGAAATAAATCAAAAGCATCAGATTTTTCAGAAGCATTTGTCCTAATTCTAATACACTGTTAATGTCTGATAAAAATCTTTTTTTTTTTTTTTCTTTTTTTAATTAGAAAAATTCTAATCTCTTGAACGCATACTCTGTGAAGTGGTTGTAGGGATAACCATAATTATACATCCTCTAAAGCCCATAGTGTTTGGAGGGGTGAATATGCTAGAAGGAAGATCATGTTTTGTTTCCCATTTAGCAATCTCAAAATGTCAGGAAAATACTTTATTAGATAAAGAAAATTAATTGACATAATTTATTTAGATTTTCAAACTGCCTTTAAAAAATCCTTCATGCTGAACGCAAAAGAAGTTCAATGATGACAGTGAGTTTTTTGCCACAAACTAGAAACTGGGTAAGAAACAAGAAAAAAAAAAAGAAAAAAAGCCAAATGAATGGTGGATGACTGTTGTGGCACATCAAGAGTGTATGTTAGGTTTGCTCAGTTATGTATGTGTAGCATATCTACCCTGGGGAAGGTGATAAACAGCAAGACAGGAAAAGTATATTGGTCAAGATAATCTTGGCAAAACTAGAAAGAAATGGGGAAATAGGCAGTATTGTGAGGTGGCAATTTAAAATTGAATGCCACTATAAATCTGGATGCAGTCCTAAATTACTAATCCCAGTTCTCTAAGGATCACTACCTAACAGAGATGGAAATAAAAAAACAAATGGAAAGTTAATCTACAAAAGGTTGGTCTGAAGAATAAAATGAGAAAGACTATAATCACATTTATAAATCAATTACACTAGGGATATCATCCTTAGGTTGGCCTATCTCAAAATAGTCTTTTTAAGAGTGAAGATGGGAGTAAGAAGAAAGATTAGGAAGAGACTGAATTGCTTATACTAAGAAATATAGAAACTGAAACTCTGGGCTACAGAGAAGTAAGCTTCCTTGCTTATGCAAGTGAAGACTAGTGATGAGGAAATAAAAAGGGAATAAATCTTACAAATCAGCATGCTTCACCCTTCTGATACAGATTTTAGAGGAGAAGAAACATATTTTTTCAGAAAAGAAAGGCAATGAAAGAAATGAAGTTCACAGTTGTTGATGCACGTGTATAATCCAGTCTCTGCCTACATTACGTTTCTTTTAATTCAAGTCTCAAAATGTGATTGGCCAGAATCTATGTATCTGCATCTTAAGTAGTGCTTCTTCTTATGAAAAAGATGTGCCTAATTTCTCTCATTGATTCCAGGATTGACATTATGTCCTCAGCGATTGCAATGCCATCTCAAACAAGTGGCAGATATCTAAAAAGCAGGCAAAGATAGACAGTGGCAGTTTTAGGGTCTTGAACTCCTGAAATTGGAAATTTGATGATTCTTCCATCACAACTTGTTCAAGTGGGAAAAGGACATTGCTTGAAAAGCCTTAGCTCACCACTTCTGCCATTTGTTGGGGGCAGAACTGCTTACAAAGCAGCTGCCTGTTTGGGGAGTTCTGTGAAGGTGAAGAGGGTGAACTATACAGACAAAATTGGAGTCCCTACTATGGATATCAAGAGGTGGAAAGGCACACTAACAGATGAAATTCACTGTTGGTGGTATGATATACTATTTGAACACCTAACTCCTCAAGTTAGGAGGAAAAAATCTAGGAATTAGTCCCAGTTTTCTCTCCCATATCCCATATCTCTCCCCATTATAATCATATAATTATTCAGTGGAAAGTGTATCTTTCACTGAGAATAAACTCACCTGAATTTGTGAAGAACTTTGAGACCATTCTAAACTAAAGTTGCTCACAAAAATTGAGTCTGTTTTACACTCATTTTATAGCATGATGAAAGTCCAATGGATCATATTTTCCCAGATAAATTTTTTCAGCTTCTTTCCCCATTTCTACTATTTCTGCTTTAATTCTCAAATAGTTAATGTAGCCTCCCCTTTGCCAAAAGAGTTCTTCTCAGCCCCAGTCCTCAGATTCAGATACAAAATTAACTGTGAAGAGGATAGTCGAAATTACAAGGAAAATTTACTAAGTGCATTAATGCTAGGACTGAAAACCAGTGACATTATGCTACATCCCTTCTGTGCTTTGTTTTCCACTGCTGTGTTCTACTAACCTTTGTCCTGTGCTGCTCAGAAAGTGCCCATATTCTCTGAGCAAGACTCTCAGGCTTAATAATTTAGCTTATTGGTTTGAGCTGGTGCAAAATGTGGCAGAAGTGATGGCAGAAATAAGACCAAAATAGATTTGATGGAATTAATGGAGCACTTGTGGGCAGGAGCTGGCTTAGTGCATTAAAGATTTTTTTTCCTATCTTGACAGCAAAATACAGGGCTGTATCTACAGGGGATGGAGAGTTAACGGGGCCTGATAAATCAGTGTAATGCAGTAGCTAAGACCACAGCTTCATGGGGAAGAGTCCAGAGAAATCCACAGTAGCATGCCACTTGGGCATCAATGCTGGTGATAATGCTTAAGGGAGGGTGATAAAAAGGGTAAAGTAAAGTGTGCCCTTCAGCAGCCACTAAAAAGGGCCCTATTTCCCCTGGAGCATGAGACATAATAGTATTGAGCTATCCATCCCATCTTTCCTAGCTGTGCAACAGGAGGCCTTTGTGTGAGCCACAGCACAAACGAGCCCTTCATCCACTGAGTGAACATTTTGGGGCTTCTAAAGCTCCCAGATGGTTGCAGTGCTTTCAGGCAGGTATTGTCCAGTACAAATACAGGGAAAGCCTCTGAATCTGACAAATTTTGCTTGCAATCAAGGCAGGACCAACACATCTATTTTCTCTTCAGGATATATATACACATATAGATTTAATTTGAGGGGGAGGGACTGAGGGCAATACCAGGATGCCTTGTGGGAACTCACAGACATCACAGAATCACCGAATTGTAGGGGTTGGAAGCGACCTCCAGAGATCATCGAGTCCAACCCCCCTGCCAAAGCAGGTTCCCTACAGCAGGTCGCACAGGTAGGCATCCAGGCAGGTCTTGAACATCTCCAGAGAAGGAGACTCACAACCCCTCTGGGCAGCCTGTTCCAGTGCTCCGTCACCCTCACTGTAAAGAAGTTCCTTCGCACATTTGTGTGATTATTAAGGACATTTATTAGTCCTGTCTAAATACAGCTAGATATCCGGGTTCCACCTTCATCCAAATTAAAGCAAAAGTCTTCAGTTCTTGCACAGTTTTATACCTGAACTTGTCCCACTTGCAGATGACTCTACAGAGAGATTTTCCCTTTGCCTTCTTCCCTTGAATAGCACAAGAAATAGCATTTTTTACTTTAAAATGTTGCAACGCTAAACACGGTTTCAGCTGTGACTCCCTGAGCTACTGCTCCAGGACAGTCAGTAGCCTACCTCCAACTGAGGGTGAATCTGTGAAGCTTTGGAGCAGTGCCAAAGAAGCCGAGGGATGTTTTTCAGGGAACAGTGAAATCTTCCTGCACGTGAGTGGTGAGCTAAGGAAAGAGCATGGGCTTTGATAGAGGGAACTCTGTAGATCTCCCCCTTCATAAAAGATGCTAGCATCATCTTTTATTCATCAGAACTGTGCAAGTGAAACAGAAAGAAAAACATCATAACCTGGCCTTCAGACCAAGAATCTCGAACAAATTCAACTTGCTGAAATGCCCCATCCAAGCTGTGGCACGGCACATCAGCAGTGCTGGACATTGTGACCAAATGGGCAGTTTGACACCCAGAACAACAGATCCTCTCTGTTTTGCTGCTGTTCAGCCTCAGTCTTGTTCTCCTCACTAAGCAACAGTAGTTCAGGTCTGACTTAATGCCATGGAAACTATTTTCCTGAGGTCTCCCCCAGTGTTTGGAACAGTTTGTTGTACAACACACTAGTGCTAATTGCTGGCAAACAAAATTACTTTGAGTATCAAAAAAATAATCAAATTTGAGAGGATAATTAAGAGTCAGAATGCTCAAGAGAAAACCTTCCTTTTTATTTTCATTTTTGGTGGAGATAGAAAGTAGAGAGGAGATCTTCCTATGTCTTTTAGTTATGAAATAAAGTTAGAAATGAGACCTTAAAGGATGTTGTTAAAATAAAAGATAAAAAGGCAAAGAAAATTGAAAAAAGTATTTTTCTTGTCAGAAATCAAAAAAACTAAATGCAAGAATTTCACTTGAGAAAAACAAGACTGATGGAGTGAGGTTACCTGGAGGAAGCAATGTGTAATTTCTCCATTTTTTGTAATGAAAATAGGTCTTTCATATTTATCCATTGGTAGAAATGGTCAACACATACTGGGAAACTGCTGTACATCAAAATCTGCAATGCCCTATAGATCAAAGTGTGGCATAAACATGAGAAGCATGTAAGGGGTTAAGATTTCTTTTGGGAGGAAAGAGTGACTGTGAAGAAGTTCTGCTGCTCTGGACAATACATGCCATCACCTACACAAAGGTAGGACCGGAATGCTTGAAAAAAGCTGTTGTAATGATTCTCTCAATTTTTCCCTTCCTTTTAGACAAGTGGCAGCATTTACATTCCACACTTGATGTTAAAGTTCTGTTTAGTAGATATGGCAAACTACTGATGATCCAAACATGCACCCTAGAGTGCTGAGGGAGTTGGCAGATCTGGTTGCCAAGCCACTCTCCATCATTCTTTGGCAGTCCTGGCTAACTGGGGATATCCTGGTGGACTGGACACTGACAAATGTGACTCCCATCTTCAAAAAGGGTGGAAGGATGATCCTGGTATCTACAGACCTATCAGTCTCACCTCGGTGCCCAGGATGGTTATGTAACGGACAATCTCAGGAGCCATCATGGACTAGTTAAAGGTCGACCAAAGGATCAACCCAGTCAGCGTGGGTTTACGAATAGTGGATCCTGTCTGATAAAACTGATTTCATTCTATGACAAGGTGACCCACTTAGTGGATGAAGGTAAGGCTGCCCATGTGTCTACCTAGACTTCAGTAAAGCTTTTGACACTGTCCCCCACAACATTCTCATGGAGAAGCTGGCAGCCCACTTTTTGAATGGTGTACGCTCTGCTGGGTGAAACTGGCTGAATGGCCAGGCCCAAAGAGTTGTGGTCAGTGAAGTTAAAGTCAGTTGGCAGCTGGTCATGAGTGGTGTCCCCTAGGGCTTGGTACTGGGACCACTTCTATTTAACATCTTCATTAACTATCTTGATGAGGGGATTGAGTGCACCCACAGTAAGTTTGCAGACGACACCAAGTTGGGAGGGAGTGTTGATCTGCCTGAGGGGAGAAAGGTGCTACAGAGGAACCTGGACATACTGGAACAAAGGGGCAATGTTAACTGTATGAGTTTCAATAGGACCAAGTGATGGGTCCTGCACTTTGGTCACAGCAACCCCAGGCAACCCTACAGGCTTGGGGAGGAGTGGCTGGAAAGCTGTCTAATGGAAAGGGACCTTGGTGTACTGATGGACAGTCAGCTGAATATGAGCCAGCAGTGTGCCCAGGTGGCCAAGAAGGACAGTGGCATCCTGGCTTGTATCAGGAATGGTGTGGTGAGCAGGACCAGGCAAGACATCCTGCTCCTGTACTCAGCACTGGTGAGGCCTCATCTGGAGTACTGTGTTCAGTTTTGGGCATCTCAGTACAGAAAGGACACCAAGGTGCTGGAGCAGGTCGAAAGAATGGCAACAAGGCTTGTGAAGAGCTTGGAGAGTATGGCCTATGAGGGGAGACTGAAGGAACTGGGGCTGTTTAGTCTGGGGAAAAGGAGGCTGAGGGAAGACTTTATTGCTCTCTTCCAGTATCTGAAAGGTGCTTACAGTGAAAGCAGGGTTGGTCTCTTTTCACTGATGACAGGTGACAAGATGAGGGGAAATGGCCTCAAGTTGTGCCAGGGCAAGTTTAGGTTGGATATCAGGAAAAATTTCTTTACAGAACGGGTTGTTAAGCACTGGAATAGGGTCCCCAGGGAGGTGGTTGAGTCACCATCCCTGGATGTGTTTAAAAACCATTTGGATCTGGTGCTCAGGGACATAATTTTGTGGAAGTTGTTAGTTAGGGTAGTTAGGGTAGTATGGTTAGGTTGTGGTTGGACTTGATGATCTTTAAGGTCTTTTCCAACCTGAGCAATTCTATGATTTTATCACATTGTGAGACCTGGAGAAGCTGAGTGGATGGGCTGAGTCCAATCACAAGACATTCAAGAAGGCTAAGTGCCAGATGCTGTACTCGGGTCACAACAACCCAGTGCCTTGGTACAGGCTGGAGGCCTGAAATTCTAGTTAACAGCTGGCTTCACATGAGCTTACAGTGTGCCCGGGTGATCATGAAAGCCACTGGGAATCTGTCTTGTATCAGCAAGTGTAGCCAGCAGGACCAGGGAAGTGACTGTCCCTCTGTACTTGGCATTGGTGATACCACCTTTCAAATATTGTGTCCAGTTTGGGGCCCTTCACTATGACAAGGGTACTGAGATGCTTGTGTATGCACAGAGGAGAGCAGCAAATCTGGTGAAGAGACCAGAAAAAAAAGGATTATGAGAAGTCACTGAGGGAACTGGGGCTTTTGTTCTGGAGAACAGGTGGCTGAGGGGAGAGCTCATTGCTCTCTGTTACTACCTGAAATAAGGCTGCCGTGGTGAGGGTGATGATCTTTTCTGTCAGGTGACAAGTGATATGATGAGAGGAAATGGCTTCAAGTTGCCCCAGGGGAGGTTCAAGTTGGATATTAAGAAGCATGGAGAGGCTGGTCATGCACTGATATGGACTGTCCAGGAAAGTGGTGGAGTAGCTCTTTCTAGACTTACGTAAGAAATTCCTGGATGTGGCACTAAGGGACATGGCTTAGTGATAGGACTTTGTAGGTCTGGTTAATGGTTTGATTTAGTGATCTTGAAGATCTTTTCCAACCTAAATAATCCTATGATTATCTTCCAGTGAAGTGCAGGAACACCAAAGATGAGACATAAGGATTTACCAAACAAGAGGATAAATCAGAAGCAAAAAAACAAACAACTTCACCAATCCTTCCCCACATCAGAGTTATGACATCTTATGACATGGGAACGCATTGGGTTGTTTTTTTTTTTGCTGGCTTTGCCTTTTCTCTGTTTGGGTTAAGTTGCACTAGTAGGGATTGCTGGCTGATTTGACAGTTCTTCTGTTCCTTACAATAAGATTCGGGGGGGCTGCAAAAGAGTTTTTTCCCAACCAATGTTAAGGCCCTTTATGATTTATTGAACTATGCTTCAGCACAGGTTACCAGCTGTAAGATCACAGACTGAGCCCATCTATGCAAAAAACAGAAAGATTCATTTTATGGCATAAGAAATTCAAGGGCCAGTATGATTTGTCATCAATCACTGTTGATTTAAACAGAAATAAAAGATTTGGAGAAAGTTAAATAAAAGACTTCAAGGGAAAAGGTATTTCCTTTGGGAAAGCTGTTGCACAGACTTCTGTATCTATCACCAGTTTGGCTGGAGAAGATTTTTTGACAGAAAAGTGGAACGTGTTTGGGGAGAAAAAAAGTAATCTTAAGAATATGGCAGTGAGAACTGTATCTGCTAACCAACAATTTCAAGAATGTTTTGACTGCAAAATTTTTCACTGCTGTCTAAATCACGGCATTCTGAGGTTAAAAAATGCCCATGGCAAATGATGTTCACTGTAAGTACTCAATGTCAGAGCTAATTAAAATACTTTTTTAGAAATTGAATACACAAGTATAGATTTAAGTCCACGTGCTTAGAAAATCTCATCAGTCTACATTTATGTAGAATTTAATTCTACCACTCTTAGTGATGAGGAGTAGTAGCTGAAGACACGAGTGATCTTATTAAATAAAGTTTACTTTCAAGATAAGTTAGACTCGGGATCAGGTCCAAAGTTATTACAAAAGGTGTATCAACAAATATTTATTAAAGCAGAAGAGCATGAAGAGGAGCATCCAGAGTGTGTTGTATATTTGAAAACTGACATGCAAGGCGAATGAAAATAAATCTAATCCAAGCCCAAAGGCAAAACTGGCATTCTTATTGCTACAACAAAAGCAATGACTAACAACCCTCTATTCTGTTTCTACATTTCTAGAACATATATTTCTAAAAGCTTGGCATCACTGCATTGCTCACAAAATACTAAAAACAGAACTAGACAAGCAACATGTTTTGCTGGGTTTTTCTTCCTTTTTTTTTCTCTCTCTCTCTGTATTGGTGATTAAATAAGCCTACATAAGTGACCCTGCTAACTTGTAATCCCAGGTGTGTTACCAGGCAACCATTATATGCAACTGAACCTAACTTTCTCTTCCATTCAGTGTTCTGGTAGAAGTGGAAACTTTCTGTTGCTAAATAGATCTTATCCATAAAATTTGCAGAGAACCAAAATTCCAGTTATCCTTTTCTGATTGTATTGCTCATTGGTGTGCACAGTGGTTAACACACACTAAATGAATGTACTTGTATATATGCTTCAAGTAAAGCTAGACTTGTTTATCATTTAGAAGACAGTAACAGTGTCAACAATTGCAATGTAAGTAAAAAATGTATGAGATTTGGATGACTATACCTAAGAATTTATTGCAGGTCTTGTCTATCTTCAATGCAATGCAATTACAAAGTGGTAAATTAATGAGTAGCTTTTCTGACGTATCACTGAACGATGCCTGTTTAGCATTTAGATAATGGAAATTACAGAATAATATTTTCTGTACTTTTTGTTAAGGCAGACACTGTGTACCAATGAACTCTGAATTTGTTGGAACAAGACTAAGAGTACGCTGAAGAAATTGCAAGACTGCTGATGCTAAAAGTAATAGTGACTAAATTGTGGATTGTGGCCAACATCTTCTTACTAAAGCAAGGGCTTCTACGTGAAAAGAGAAAACTTGCTTCCAAAAAACAAACAAACAAACAAAAAAATAAATCCATGCGGTTAATGACGTGTCATCCTAAGTTTCTACAGATAATAAAAGCTCTAAAATTTAGAGCAGAAAACACAAAAATCATTTCAGCTAGGTTTGGCTGTGAGGATACTTAAGTCAGATTAGGAGATGAGATGTAAGAAAATTCTACGTACGCCATCCATCAAAATGGCAGCAGCGACAACTTGAAACCACTGTGTAATTAGCAGCTACCAGCACAACCTTTCTGATGGATTCCTGGCTCATGATAAATCCAG
Organism: Lagopus leucura; assembly: GCF_019238085.1. Lineage (NCBI taxonomy): Eukaryota > Metazoa > Chordata > Aves > Galliformes > Phasianidae > Lagopus > Lagopus leucura. The sequence goes on from NW_024963791.1 coordinate 13,439, forward strand.
CATAAGTAAAGAAACTGCCACCTATGCTGGGCAAAAGATCTCTTAAGAGGAGAGCAGCAGTTCCATAACTCATGCCTTCTGAAATGAGCATTTTCTGCTGAAATGTCTCTCTTCTGTGCTACTAGGAATGCTTTACTATCTTAACTGAGGATTAAAGAAGTTTTAAAATTAAAAGTGAATACAGTTTTTCATATGCTTCATGCACTTTTACAGACCTATTAGAGTGATCTCAGTGCTACATCAGCTGCTCCTCTTCAGTATTCCCCAGTGCTTGGAAGGGTCAGTGGGATTTTAGAAAATCAGAAATGTACAAAGCAATGAACAGCAGCAGGTAGGGCATGCAGAGTACATTCCGTAGCAAGGAATAGCAATGAAATAAGCAGAGAATTTATGCAAGCTTAACAAAACATTTGCAGAGAGCTGGCAATGACACTTGAGAGGCCAGTAAACTTATGTCAGTGGAACAGGAAGAGGGAGATAAATGAATGACACTGCAAACTTGGAGGCCAACCTGCCTTAAGGGATGTTTAAATTCCAGGGTATTTTGAACAACAAAGAACAAAACTTCTCTTGTTCTCTGAAGAAATTACACATTAAAAAAAAACAGAAATCACTTAGCATTTTTTAAACTGTCAATATAGCATCATTTTTTTCCTCATTAGTTAGTACATCTGTTAAGTGAAAGGGCTCCTCGCATAGACCTGAGAAAAAGGGACCATTCACAGGCTGTGTTCAGAGGGTCCTCTGAGAAACTGAGCTCTGTTGCGACCTTGAGCTGAAAGATCTGCTGGAGGAAAAAAATCATTTTGACAAAAAGAAAAACCACAAAACTGGCATCAGGGAAAACAGTGCAGAGAATAAAAGTGGGGAAAAATGAAAAAATGAGAGAAGATATGTTTCTACAGAAAAAGAACAGAGGGTGGAACAGGTTCCTCCAAGAATGCATCCCTGGAGGCATTCAAGGCCAGGCTGGATGTGGCTCCGGGCAGCCTGATCTAGTAGTTGGTGACCCTGCTCATAGCAGTAGGGTTGAAACTAGACGATCTTTGAGGTCCTTTTCAACCCAGGCCATTCTATGATTCTATGATCTTGAGGGAGGTGGGAGGCAAATGGATGAGGCCAGGCTCTTCTCGATTGTGTGTAGCGATAGCACAAAGAGTTATGGCCTAAAGCTTGTACATAGGAAGTTCCGTTCTAACATGCAGGACTTTTTTACGGTAAGGGTGATGGAGCACTGGAACAGGGATTTCCTGCTATGCAGATATTTAAGGCCCATTTGGACAGCTAGCTATGCAACCTGTCGTAGGGCTCCTGCTTTAGTAGAAGGGTTGGACTCAATGATCTCTCGAGGCCTTTTCCAGCCCCCGTGTTTCTGTGATTTCCCCGTTTCCCCTTGCTGCAGTCACCCACAGTCCCAGGTGCATTTCAGCGAACGCCAACTGGAATGGAAGCTGGTAACTGGTGGCCGACTGCATCGTCTCCCTCCTTCTGGTTTACAAGTTTTGTCTCTCTGGCACTGAGGGCCCCTTCTGACAGAGTGGGTTGTCCCTGTCTTCAGAGGCAGTCCTTCTCCTAAGGTGGACACAGAGTGCCACAGCCCTTGTTCAGCTTCAGGCTGTGTCACAGCACAGCTCTGAAATAGGTGGGAAAGTTCTGTGCTGCAGAACACTGTGGCAAGCCTTCTCTCTGCCTATCACTGCTGCTAAGACCTTCCTTTTGCCTTAGAAAAGAGATTGCCTCTGCCAAATCCATCCTCTGCAATTAGCACGTGGTTCTTGTGATTTCTCTCTCATACAATCTCAGAATCATACAGGTAGGAAGGAAACTCTGGAGAACATTGAGACCAACCCCCCTGCTAAAAGCAGAGTTCCCTACAGGAGGGTGAGCAGAATAGGTTCCTGGATCGCCCCCCTTTTGCTGCTGAACACACTCTTTTTAACACGCCCCAGGAAACCATTGGCCTTCTTGGCCGCAAGGGCACACTGCTGCTGGCTCATGGCCAGCCTGCTGTCCATTGGGACACACAGGTCCTTCTCTGCAGAGCTCCTCTCCTGCAGGTCAGCCCCTAGCACAAAAAGTACACAGCTGTGCTTTCTGTTTTGATACAGAATTAGAGAATAGGTCTCAGGATTGCCAAAAACTCATCTTTTTTTTTTGTTGTTGTTTCTTTGCAGCTCCATTTTCTGTTGACATTAGTGGCCAATTTTCAAACGGAACATGTAGAGCTGCGGTCTGAAGTCTGAACTCTTTATAAAACAATAAAAAATAAAAAATTAAAACAAGTTTTGTTACTTAATATAGTATGTGATACATTTTCTGAGGGCTGCTCCTGCTCCAAAAGTAATGCCTCTCATTGTATTGTGTTGGTTCATGACATCAGAGGCGGTTGGTGGTGTGGCAGTAGGCATCAAATCTTCTCACCAATATTCCATGACATGTTATTGTTGTGTAACAGATGGCAGCAGAGGGGCAGTCTGACACAATGGGTCTGACGTGGAAGTGCACATGAAGCAGAGGCGTGACGCTGAACTCCATGCGGAAATGATGTCAGCCACTGACACTCACTGACACACACAGAACACGGAAGAAGACCAAGCAGTGGATGTGAGTGCAGTGAGGCAATGGGCAGTGGCAACAGCAATAGTAGGTCACCTTTGCTGGTGCAGATTGTTACAAGCACGGCATGCAGGCTCTTCTTCATCACTGGTGAAAAGCGTCATGGTGATGACACTTTTGTAGCTGAGAACGTGAAGAGGTTTCAAGAGGTTTCAAGAGGGATTACAGCTTTACTGTGTGGGACTGATTCCAAAGTGAGTTGAAGCAGGATTTCTTTCCAAAAGTCTGACAGCCTGTATCTGGATGGCATATATGCTGGCAGTAAGGGGCTGCGTGGCCCTGGGCAGCTGGGAGCAAGTCTGAGCCTAGCTGACACTGGGCACATGCACTCACAAACAGGTGTGCACGTGCGCATGCATGCAGACACACACACAGACACACACACACGACTGCTGTGGTGACAAAAGATATGGAGAAGGTGATATTACTGAACGCCTTCTCTGTCTGTCTGTACTGCTGGAGGCTGTGGTCAGTGGGACAGAGTGAGTCAGGTTGGAGGTCTGTATCTAATGGAGTCCCTCAAGGGTCGGTACTGGGACCAGTACTATTCACTATACTCATCAATGACTTGCATGAGGGAGTGCACTATTAGCAAGCTTGGTGA
>NW_024963792.1:0-23758 GCF_019238085.1 Lagopus leucura
CCCCCCCCAGGTCCGAGATGGGGGCAAAGTCCCCCAGCCCACAGGGGGGCGCCCTCAGGAGCCCCTCAGTCCGCCAGTCCCCCAGCCCACACGGGGGCGCTGCACGCAGCCGCTTCCCCCCACAATCCGCGCTTCTCCCCCAGTTCCCCTCGGTCCGCCGCCAGGCCCGGTGATGGGGGGGGGGGGGGGAGGCGGTTGGGTCCTTCTGTCCTTCGGCCGCCGCGCGGGCACTGGGGGTTCCGTCGGCCCTCAGTACGCCGGCACCTGGTGCTGGTGCTGCGGGAGGAGCTGGCAGCCGCTGTTGACGTGGCTGAGCACCTTCTGCTTGAGCTGGGCCACCTGCTCGCGGAGCAGGCTGGCGGTGGAGGCCAGTTCCGTGTTCTGGCTCTTGAGGCTCTTCACCTTCTCCTCCAGGCGGGAGATGCGCTCCAGTTTCCTCTTGCGGCACTTGGAGGCGGCGATGCGGTTCCTCAGCCGTTTCCGCTCCGCTTTGATGCGCTCCTGCGTGTCCATATCGATGGGGGACAGCGGAGGGCTCTCTCCGAAGCTCGGCACCTCGGGCACGATCTGCGGCTCGTCCTTCAGCGGCGGCGGGGGGGGAGGAGGCAGCCGGGGCGGCGGGGCCGCAAACGGGCCGGGCTCGGCGGCGTAGCTGACGGCGGGGTACGTACTGAGGTTGGCGTACACCGGCGGCTCCGGGGCCAGGCCGGCCGCGGGCAGCTCTCCTCCGCCGCCGCCGCCTCCGCCGCCTCCTCCCGCCGCCGCCGCCGCTCCCCCGTTGGGGCCGCCGCCACCGCCCAACTGGTTCTGCTTGTGCAAGTCCTCCAGCGCCTTCACGAAGCCCTCGGCGAACTCCTGCTCCTCCGAGGCGGCCGCTTTGGGGTAGAGGAACTGCCCGCTGGTCGGCGTGGTGGTCACCAGCCCGTTGGACTGGATGATGAGGCGCTCCAACTCGGGCGACGCCAGCTTCAGCAGCCCCAGCTCGGCGGAACCCAGCAGCCCCGCCGCCGCCTCTCCGCCCGCCGCGCCCGCCGCCGCCGCCGCCGCTCCCGGGGCCTTCAGCGCCGCCGCCACCTGCTCGGGCAGCGCTAGGCCGAGCGCGTCCTTCTTCATCATGCTGCCGCCGGGGAAGGGCAGGAGGAGCCCGCTGCTGCCGGAGGTCGGAGCGAAGCCGCCGCCGAGGCCGCTCAACACATCATCATGGTAGAAGGGTGTTTCCATCCTCCTCCCCCGCCCGGCTGCGGGGGAACGGGGCGGGGGGGAGCGCCGTGAAGGAGGGGGCGCGGGGCCGAGCGCGGCGCTGCCGGGGGGGAGGGGAGGGCGGGGGAGGCGGCGGTGCCACCGGCCGCAGCCCCGCTCCTCCGCGCGCACACACGCGTCTGCCGCCGCCGCGGCCCCCGCGCCGGTTTAAATACGGCGGCGCGGCGGCGGTGACCTCACCGCGCGGCGCTGCCATTGGCTGCACATGACGTCCTAGCTCGCCGCGATTTGCATAAGGGGCGCGGCTCCGCCCCCCCGGGGCGGGGGAAACGCGGTGGCGGGCGGCCACGCCCCCTCCTGGCTCCGCCGTCGCCACGGCGACCGCCGGGGAACGGCGCACAACAGCGCGAGGGCCGCCGGGCTGACGTCATGGCGGGGGAGGGGCCGCACGTGGGCCCCGCCGGGACTCACGGGCACAAAGGGAGGAGGGGCGGCGGGCCGCGGCCTTCCCTCCGTATGGGCGGTGGGTCGGGCCGCGCCGCAGAGTCCCCGCCGTGCGTCGTGCCCCGGTCTCCTCCCCCCCCCCGTACTCCCCCCTCCGAGGCGGCACGGCGGGGGTGCGGCGGCAGCGGCGGCCCCGCGCGTCACGGCTGAGCCCGCGGGCGGCTGAGGGGGCGGTGCGGCGTCAGCGCTGACGTCACCGCCCGCGTGCGGCGGAGAGCGCCCCCCCCCCCCCGCGGGGGGGCGGGGGGAAACGACCCGCCCCCCCCCCCCCCGCGCCTCCCCCATCGCCCATCGCGGTGCTGCGGCCCGGGGCGGGCGGGGAGCGAGGCCCCGGGGCCGGGCTGGGCCTTCCCAACCAACCCCATCATTACGGGCGCGGCCCGCACGGCCGGTTCGGGCCTTCCGGCCTCGGGGGGCCGCAGATGGGGCCGGGCGGTGCGCCGTGGGGGCCGTGAGCCGCAGCCCTGACCGCCCCACGTGTCCTCATCCCGGGTGCTGCTCATCAGGCCGCGGCGGAGCCAGGAGCCTCGCGAGGCTCAGCCTCATGTCCCAATTCCAGGCGCTCCCTGCTTGCAGCTTCCTTGTCCAGCCAGCACTTCACAAAGGCCGCAGCCCTGCGGTGTCCCCAGCCAACACAGCGGTGTCCCCTCGTGCTGTGTGCCTCCTTTCCCCCTGATGTCCCTGGGCTCTGTTAAGCTTTGCACACCCCGGCGAGGTCCTGAGCACCACCGCAAACGCCGGCCTCGCACCTCAGCACGCTGACCCCATTTCCCCAGAACGTTCCCTAAATCTCTTACATCTGGGCCTTGCTTGAAGTGCAGCCCCACTCAGTGCCAGCACACGAGAGCCCCGGTGCTGACCCGAAGGCTCCCACCTGCCCCAGGGCCGCCCTGAGTCACCGCTGTGGGCTGGGAGGGAAGAACCGGGCCGGGAAAACAGAACCACTGCCCTGAACCCCCATGGGGAGCACAGAGGGGCCGCGCTGCCCCCAGGGCCCAGAATGATCCAAAACAAGAGGAGAAAAAAAATAATAATAATAAAAAAGGAAAAACGAGGAGGAGGAGGAGGGTTTGACGTGTATTTTTAGTTGCTTAGCACAGCCCTGAAATATTTCAGCAGCCACTCCCTCCGCGTCGCAGGCGGCTGCGGTGTAACTATTCCTGTGCTGCTGCCTCCCCAGCCAGCGCAGCACTGTGAGTCACTGCGGGACACGGCCCCACCAAACGGCACGGCTGACAGCTGGGGACCAGGACGGGGCCGTGGGGTCACTGTGGTGGCCACGGTGCAGCCCCACGCTGAGCCTGGAGCTGTTTTTCCTCCTCCCGTGTCACCGCAGAGCGCTGGGGCTTCGTCCTCTTGGCAGTTGTGGGGCAGGAAGGGGTTTGGGGAGCACAGAAGGCCGCAGAGCTGCGAGGATGGCACAGGATGCTGCCTGCGCGCAGGGACCAGCGTGCCTGCAGAGGCGGCGAAACGCAGGGGGAAGAGCTGAGGGAGGGCTGCTAAGGGAGCGCTGAAGTGAAAGCAGAACAGCAGCAGAGCTTTGTGGAGCGGCAGGAGGCTGTGGACAACTCTGCCACGAGCCAGAGCCAAATTCCCATCGTTCGGGGTGCTTCATCACCTCAGCACTGCCCGTCACTCCAGGCGGCCCACTGCGTTTCCTCCTTCACGCGGGCAGCTGCAGCGTGCAGTTGGTGTGGCTGGAGGCAGGGACTAGAAGGGAGGGAAGGGAAAGTCTGACACAGGGCTGGGGCCGTGCTGCACTGAAATGCCACATCGGTGTTTACTCGGAGCGAGTTTCCAGCAGGGAGGACACGCGCAGCCCAGTCCCAGCGCTGGGCAGAAGGCAGCGCTCCCAGAAAGGGACCCAGCTGGGGGAACAGCAGCACTGCAGCCCGATCCCTTGGTGCTGACAGCAGGGCTGAGCACAGAGCACTGAGCGCAGCGGGGCTCTGCACTGAGCAGCCGGCACAGGAAGGAAAGCGTCGGCAGCAGGTTGGCGATTTATTGCTGCCTGCTGCTCTGCTCAAGTCTTATAAACGTTAAAGAAAATAAGTGCAGATCAAAGCGTGTGCTGGACTCGTTTTCCCACCAGTGGTGATGGCAGGGAGGTTTCAAGATGGAAATCGGTGGGGGGGGAAGGGGAAGCAAACAACCAAACACCACAAAACCAACAGACCTTTTAAGAATGAGTTACAGTATCTGCTTTTACCCCAAATTAAAACCGTTTCAGTCATTCTCAAGAGTTCAGGCAAGGCCCAGAGCCCCTTTCTCCCCCCCCATCCCCCCCCCCATGCCCCCATCCAGACTTTCATTTGGGATCAGCCATGATTTTTTGGGGGTGTTTGCTCTGCACCCCGTGGGATGGAAGACTCAGAGCAGCCTGAGCTCAAGGCCAAAGGACCTTCCTTCACCTGCAGGAGAGGAACAGTTCCCCCCCCCAGGGGAAAAGGTCTGAGCAGCTACCAGAAAACAAAATGACAATGGCAGCAAAGTCAATCCCTGCGTATCACAGGGAACGTGCTTGGGAAGTGCTGCTGTAAGTTGGGAATCAGACTCTGTGTCACAAGGGAGGGAGCTTCGACACGGGGAAAAAGAAACAGAACATTTCGTTTGAACGGCTCGATTGCTTTCAGGAAGAAAAAAAGAAAACACAACCTGAAAACGAACAGAGAGGAGCGAGGGGCGCTGCAGCCTTTCAGAAGAAAACACAGAGAAGCATTTCCTTTCAAGGGAACTTCTAATCTGAAGTCAAATTAGCTATACACTAATTGGGAAACCCTCGCTTGTCACAAAGCTCTCTTGGAAACAACCCTTGAAGCCCAAAGCGAAATCTGTGCTGGTTCTCCTTTAAGCCAAGGCCAGAGACAGACAGACTGCCCAAAAGGAGGGCAAGGAGGCAGCCTGAAAGTTTGCTGTGTTCAAACACGACCAAACAAACCCCTGCGGCCGCTCACTAAAGGCACCATCTCCTCAAGTTCAGTGCTTTTAAACCAAAACGCTGCGCCTGTGAGCAGGCGAGACATTGCTGTGTGCCAAGTGTTAGAAAACAAAACGAAATGAAAACCAAACCAGCCACACGACCGAGCCCGAAAGCGTTTGCCTCAGATCTCCCAGCGCCCAGGAGATGCTTGTAAATTAAAACAGAGATCCCAACAGATTCAATAGTGCTGAAGTCAGGTCCTTAACCGCGAGCGGTTCTTTTTTAAACATTTCCAATTACAGGCTGGCTGGCTAAAAGAAGCCCAGAGCTGCACTTGATCAGATCGAACAGCGAGGGGCTTCCGAACAACGCGATTCGGGCACGGATCGACTGACGGAGGAGCAGAGGTTGAAGGATTTGAACCCATGGCCATCCTGAGGTGGCACCGAGGAGCGCTGTGCTCTGTCCCTGGCCGGGGCTCACACAGCCCCTCACTGCTTCGCCGATTGCCTGCCTGGCTTTTTTTCCTGCTGGCCTCTTCCGCTGCCCGGTATTCCTCGGCCACGGCCCCCAAACACACCTGCAGGGTGAGGAGAAAGAGCAGAGAGAGAACAGCATCACAGTGAGCCTGTAACATCTCCCACAGCTTCGCTGTTTGTTAGTTTGCCCAGAGGTGGGATTGTTCTGTGGCCTTTCTTGGAGGCAGAGAGGCGACTTTCACACTTCTCCCTCACCAACTCCAGAGCCTGTCTGCGTTCACCAGGGGCACAAGCTTACCTCCCATCACCAGCAAGTTCAGCAGTACCTCTCTGGTGCTTTAATGTGCCCCCTGGCAGGCTGCGAATCGACATAAATTCAAGTTTACCTCTTTTGGAAAACGAAACCAAGGCAGAGAGACCCAGTTTTAACCGAGCGCCTGTCAGCAGTGGGATCAGCATCATGCTGTGCCCCTGAAAGCTGTACAACCAATCCAAAAGCAGCAAAGAGGGCGACTCGGTTTCAAGGCTACAAAACAGAGAAAACACATCCGTGTCTGTCACCGCCTCGCTTGTGGACGGGGTGATCCAGCAGCACGCAGAGGGAGCACGAAGGCAGCAGGACCTGGGGGCTGTGATGAGTCCCAGGCACCCCGGTGCCCCGGCGCTGTGCTCCTCTCTGCCCTGAGAGCTGCTGACGCCTGCAGCCCTGCCTCCCACTCCGATCCGCTGCAGGCAACCGGAGCGGCTCGCTCTGCAGCTCTGCTCGTTCAGCTGAGATGCATCCAAAGCAGAGTGGAAGGAGGCTGCTCCTAACCCTGCAGCCCCTGGGAAGCAGCTGGAGCCCTGCGAGCAGCCTGAGAGGCTGAGCAGAGACTGCACTGCTTCTGCGCTGGGCAAGCCAAGAAGACGAAGGATTACCAGTGTCAGGAACAATAATCCTTTCAACTGCCTGCACAATTATAGCTTTACTTCTGCCTGCTGGCCTCTCAACAAAATTGTCCTGCCCTTTTTTTCTTCCCCCTTAATGTCTCGGTAATGAGAGCCAAACCTCTTAGCTAATTAGCAAATGCCAAAGCTTCCCTTTAAAATATTCCATCAGCGAATTTAAGCTGCACATCAAAACAGCAGGGAACTCCACCTCAAACAGAACTCTCTCCACAAGGTGGATATTTCCACAGCACAGAAAATACTTCAGCTAAAACATTTGTCCAAATAACCGTATCCAAAAAGCCGCTGTGCCAAATGCTTTGGACTCCAAAAAGGGAAGAAGGAAAAATAAAAGGCGCCTTCAGAATGGTAAAGGTCACTCCTGTGTGCTCAGAGGCAGCACAGGGAGCAGCCATGGCAGAGGGATTTTCCTCCTGCAGTCCCTGGGAGACGTGGATGCAGCTCTTGGTGTGTCCCAGTGTGACACCAGGCCCCCCCAGCCTTCTCCTGGGGCTCCTCACATCCTGCTGCTCGTTAAAGGCGCTCCGTGGATCCTTTTAAAACCCAGATCCCCCGAGTTGAACTCAGTTTTGTTGTAGCAAGGAAGTTTGTCTGGCATTTAAGCTCCCACTGCAGGCTCAGCCCACACTGAAGATCCCTGGGGCTGAGCACAGCAACCACAAAGTGAATTGCAAAGACGTGGCAGGAGGTGTGAGCACAAGGGAGAAATGCTGCTTGGGCATCCAGCAGCACTGTGCTCAGAAAGGGCAAATATTTCCCCAGGCTGAAGTGCTCCAAGATAACCCAGCCACGAGAAATGGAACGAGGAAGGGAGAGCTGGGTCAGCCTATTTCTGTGTAAGTGGCAACCTTTTATCAGAAACAAGAAATATTAATTTGGAGCAGGAAGAAAACAAACCTTCAGAGAACAGGTTAAAAATAAAGAAGAAATCGGCAGACCGCAGGATGAGGAGCCCCATCCTAATGGCAGTAAAGGTGGCCTTTTCCTACCACGAGGGTGGCCAAATTCAAGTCTGATTTCAGACAGAACAGCCACTTGTTTCCCTCCCAGGTTTGCAAAGCTAACAGACACCAGGAGTTTGGTGGGGCCGCGTTCTGCAAGCAGCCAGGAGGGGCACAAACAGACGGAGTCTCTTAAGCTCCTGCCCAGCCCAGGAACGAGGCTCATCCCTGGCACGTCTCCTCACTGCTCTTTGGCAGAGGCTGCCTTTCAAGCCAGACAACACACTCACTCAACTAGATCTTGCCCAGCAGCAGCTCCAGCTTCTCACAGATCAACAGCTCCGGGTTCAAAGCTGAGAAGCATCGGCCCTTCCTTGCACAACAAGTGAAATTCAAAGGCAGGAATTCCAGCCACCCCTCTCTGAACTGAAAAGCAGAAAGGATTGTCGTTACCTCGTCCAGCACCTCCAACGCCACGGCCTTTCTGTTGTTTCTGCTGTTGCATCCCCCCACGGCCTCTGCCCTTGGAGACCACCTCCTCTTTCACCATGTCGATGATTTCATCGGGGATCCGCAGGTATTTGATTGTGCTGCCACGGATGTAACACTCCGGCATCCTCCAGAACTTGTCGCCGTCCTGTTGGGGAGCAGCGCGTTAGGCTGAGAACAAGGGCCACGTGCTCTTACGTTGCTTTTTTGGCACTTGAATATTTCCATCACTTCTGGAGAGTGTGACAGATACAACAATCTTTTTCTGGAAGTGTAAGCCATAATTAGCTGTGAAATTCCTCTTTTCTCTCCAAAACACGCAGCCCTGCAGCCTGCTGGGGGTGGGGGGCGTTCAGCCACGAGCCACTGACGTTTCAGCCCGTCCAACTGCCAACAACTGCCTTTGACTCTCACAGAAAACGAAGGAAGAAGAGGCTGAGGAAACAGCACCTTCCCTTTGCCTCTCATACAAGAAGAGAATCGAAAGTGGGACTGGAGAGGGAAACGTGGCGAGTTACACACAGCTGCTGCGAGCACCGAACTCCGGCAACGCAGGGCTGTTCCAGCAGAGGCAAAGGCACACATTTCCCCTGCAGAAACCCCAGCCAGAGTCACCTAACGACTGCACTCCTCTGCGCTGTGGATTGAGCAGCAGGGCAGTGTCCAGCTGGGTGTGGGCTGTGCCCAGCAGCGCGCAGGAACCGCGGCTGTGGAAAACAAGAGCTTAAAGATCGCGTTAAAATAAACCTTCGGGTGCCAAGTGACGGAGCAGCTGCCTCTGTGTTTTGTTTAAGGCAGTTTCAGGGCTTTGCTAGGCCACGGCCCATCTGGGCTTCAGCTCCTGTGGCTGTGGGAATAGGAACTGCATGTGAAAGCTGAATAACAACTGATGTAAACGGGAGGAGGGACGGAGCCTCGTGCGCTCTGCTCTGCTCTGCTGCAGGGCTGGGCTGCACACGGGCTCCTCACAACCATCACACGTGGACAAAGCGTCCACGATTGTCCCAGGGGAGTGGGTGAAACCAGAATGCCTCGTTTCACCTCTCCAGGATCAAGTCGTTCCCCCCTCCGCTCTGGAGTTATTTGGGGCAACGCCGCACGCACAGGCAAGTCCCGTGTGCGCGAGACAAGGCGGAGGAGCAGCCTTCTTCAAACAGGCACCCAGCAAAACCCCACCCTGCCTGGATCCGCCCGGCTGCACTTTGGCTCCCGAAGCAGGAAGGGATGGAGCCAGGTCCCCGGCTTCCTCGTTCCAGCTCCGGGGTAAACAGCCGCCGCCGCTCCGTGCCATCTAGTGGCTGATCCCCACCGTGCCGCCAGGAAGGGCTTCCGGCAGCGCTGCGAGGGCATTCGGGGCTGGGAGTGAACTGCAGGGCGCTCGGTGGGAATAAATGCTGAGGAAGCGCTCTGCCCCCAGCAGCACAAAGCCGCTTTCTGAGGAAGCAGTATTAAAGGCCGGCGTCCCCCGTCCTGCAAGCACTAATAAGGCTTTGCCGCTGCCACCCCTTCCCGCAGAATTTATCTGCCCTGCCAATTTGGGGATCTGCGCATTTTTAGGGCTCACTTCCCTGCCCTTAAGGTCCTTCTTAAACATTTGTTTGGTCATGCTTACGTGCAAACATCTCCGTGCCGCAGCAGTATTGGCCAATACCTTCCTGCCGTGGGTCCAACAGGCACGAAAGGCTGCAGAAGGGTTTTCCAGAGAAGAAGGGTTTCCCTGACAGCCTCTCCCACAGACCTCTGGTGTTCTCAGACACAGACAGCAGTGGGAACGTGGCCAGGCACAGGCTGGCAGGGACAAGACCAGACACTTCTGGCTGAGGTCAGAACTCAAAGCACAGATCCCAATCTTCTGGAGCACCTTTGGCCATGGGCAAAAGTACCAGACGAGGCACAACCCGGGTAAACAAGAGGCCCTGATTATTTTTGAAGTGGAGTTAGAGGGCGAGAGGCAGGCACTGACAAAAGCCAGCGCTGTGCTTGATGGGACTGCATGGAGCAGGCACCGAGAATGCAGCTCGGCACCAGAACAGGACCTGTCACCAGCCCTCCATACCGAGCGCTCTCACCCTGCACCGCCATTGGGCTCATTTGTTTCTTACAGCTCACAAATAGCTGCGTTACATTCACACTCGGGGCAAAAGCAACACAGAGGAGCGAGGATCTCTGCGAGCCCCACTCAGCTGCAGGGCTGGAGGTGAGGGGCTGCCAGCACGGGGGGTCTCTGGGCACAACGGGGGTCCCAGCACCGAGCAGCCGCGCCGCTCCTTACCCGTGAGGTGCAGATGACCTCCCGCAGGTTGATGTTCATCCAGTTGTCACAGCTCACCAGGTGCCCGTTGTATGTCTCTCCGTTCTTCAGCTCCACCAGCTGAAAGAAGCGGGGGTCACCACGTGGACACCGGGCCCGGCAGGACAGCGCCGAGCCCGAGGCCGCAACGGGAGTGGGACGGGAGGGCCGGGACTCACCATGGGGTGGTTCTGCGCCGTCTTCAGCAACGACAGGGGCAGCTGCGGGGGAAAGAGAGAGAGGCCTCAGGAACCGGGGCGCGGGGACCGCCTGTATTTCCACACAGACTCCCCAGAGCGGCGGGAATTCCCAGGCCCGCCGCCCGCCGCCGCCCGGCCCAGACCCGCACTCACCATCGTGCCGGAACCGCGGAGCCGCCGCCGCGCCCGGCACTGCCGCTCAAACCGCCCCCGGCCCCGCGCGGGGCCAATCAGAGCGCGGCGCGGCCCCCGCGGAGCCAATCAACGCGCGGGACCCGACCTCTGCCGTAAAGCATCGCCGGGGCTGCCGGTCCGCAGCGTCACGACAGTGCCGTAAATTGAAAAGCGGGGCGGGAAGCGGCGGCGCTCCCAGCTGGCCCTTTCTGTTCTGTTCTGTTCTGTTCCGTTCCGTTCCGTTCCTCTCAGGACTCCACCAGCACGAGCCCAGCAGGATCGGGAAAGCTGGGCGTGAAACCACCGTAGCGTTCTGTACGGGTTTAACTAGCTCGAGCCCGCGCTTTCGCGATAAGCCCGTGAGGCGGCTCTGGGCTCAGACCCTTGCGGACCGCTCCACCTCCGCTGCCGCCCCAGGAGCTCGGGGGGACCCAGAGTCGAGGCGGCCTAGTTGGCCGCTACCCCCGGCCTCGCGCTTTTCTCCCGGCGGCGCAAGCGGCGCTCAGGAGCCGCTCTAGGCAGCGAGGCGGCGCGCACTCTATGGCCGCGCGGGGCCGCTCTGGGCGTCGGGGCGGCGCGCACTCTATGGCCGCGCGGCGCCGCTCTGGGCGTCGGGGCGGAGCGCGCTCTATGACCGTGCGGAGCCGCTCGCTCAGTGCGGTGCGGCCGCGGGCAGGGTGGGAGCGGAGATGGAGAAACCGCGGCGGGCGGTGGTGGTGACGGGTACGGGCGGCGGGACCGGGGCGGGAGAGCGGGGAGGGGGCGGCCAGGTGGGCTCCGCTTCCCTTATGTAAGCGGGGGGCGGTGGCAGGCGCTGGGGGCTGCGCTGCGGGATTGGGGAGGGGGGCGGTGAGGGGCACGGGGGAGATCGGGGGGGTGTGAGGTGAGCCCTGGGGTCCCGCTGGGGGTGCGGGGCTGGGGAGGGGCTGGCAGGAGCTGCCCGGGGCACGAGGTGCTGCCGAGGGGTGCGGGCTGCGGGCTGCCTTGGGGGGGGGGGGGGGGGTGCTGCTGCCGCGCTCCTTTGCGAGGGGCTGCAGCGGGGACCGGCGCCGGTTCGCCCTGAGGAGGTCCGGGGGACTGCGGGAGAACGGAGGGGGTTTGGTGCCTGGGGACGCCGTGCCGCCTCCATCCCCGTGCCACGAACCCTTTCGGTGTCCCGAGAGCAGCGGCCCCACGGCCAGCGCGGTCCCCGCGTGTCACAGCGCAGCGTTCCCAGCCCGGGGGCTGCGCTGAGCGGTGAGCAGACACAACCCGTCAGCCGAGAGCTCCCCCCGATCCCCGCAGTACTTTTGTTTCCCGTCTTCTGCACCGGGGGGGAACTGCTTCTAAAATTCAGAGCTTATTTCGCTGGATCTGCCCGTGATAGCACATGGCCGATGTCACGCTGAGTTCCCATTCAGTGCTGTGCGTGTCACGCTGAGGGCAAGCCTCATTCCTGTGCCGTTTCTCTTTTAGAACTCCGTAAGGAGATAATCCCGTACAGGTCTGCACGGAGGGCTCAGTGCTGTGTGCCTGCAGGGCCCTGTGGTGGATGTGGGATGGGATGGCTGCGGCCAGTTTGGTGCTGCAGAGAAAGTTGCTCATCTGCCGTGAAAGGAATCGGTGCGGAGATGAGTGAGAGGGGCTTTGTGCCGGCTCAGCTGGGCTCAGAACGAGAGGTTTTGGTTACGCTGGGGGCACCTGGAGAACTGCAGCCCTCCGGTGTGCTTTGTAGAGAAGCCGTCCTAACGAGAGGCTGTGTTCGGTGTCTCTCATCGCTGTGGGGAAACAACGTCTGCATTTGGATCTCGTGGGAGCCTCCAGGAGATTTATTCTGGGGAGATACTGACTGTGGTTCAACTTGGAGGCTTTGGTTGAGATGGCCGGCCCGCTGAGCCCATGCTGTGCAAAGCCCCGGCGCCATCCTGCACGGCGTAACCTCAGCCCTCGCCTTCTGCTGGCAGCACACGGGAGGTTTCCATTAGTGTGTCATGTAATATTTGTGGTCCCTCTCGGTCCTTTCAGCTTAGATGAAATGTGTGCCTCCTGATTGCATTGGGCTCGTGGGGTAGCTCTGACATCTTAAATTAGAGCATATTGACCCTGCGCCCAGATAAATGCCTAACCTTTGTGTGCTTGCTCAGGAAAAGATGTTATGGATTACTAGTTAACTCTGAGTTACTCATTAGGAAATGCAGATGAGGGGAGTTAAGTGTTTTTATAGTGCTGTCATAACCTTTGGTGCTCAGTGTAGGAGGGTCAGCAGTGCTCTGGTTGGTTCCTCTTAAGGCAGCAGAGATGTTGGTGAAGGTGTGAGCAGAGGGGCACTGGAGGCAGACTTGTTTGTGGAAGCATCTGCTGTGGGCTGTTACTGTCAGGGTTAGAAGCTCCAATCACGATCCTCGTTCTGTGCCATCACTCCACTGCTCTGTAGCTAACAAGTGTTCCTAGCCTGGTCAGCAAGGAGAAAATGCACCTCCAGTAGGGACTGGGTGTTACAAGCAGTGGGTTTTCTTTCAGAGCACATAAATCCAAGAAGTGCAGAGGGCAGCTGCAGTCCAAGCTGCAGGGCTCAGCTGCTCACCGGGGGCTTTTCTTCTCTTTCAGGGTTTGGACCCTTTGGAGAGCACGCCGTCAACGCCAGCTGGATTGCAGTGCAGGTAAGGCTGTAACTTCGGCCTTGGAGCAGCACCGTCCCCTGCCTGCACGCGTTTCAGCCCTGATTCTGCTCTGTCCACTGAGGCCGGCTCGCCCCGTGTCCAGGCACTCAGCTGGGTGATGTTTTGTCCACCTCTACAATCCCCATGCTGGTAGAACATGGTGAGATTGGGTTCGTAGAGCAGAGGCAGATAAGGAGCCCCCAGGCTGACTCCCTGCGCTTCAGAGGAGTTAAACGGTGCACGGAGCCCGCAGTCTTTCTCCACCACTTAGCAGAGGGAATTCAAAATAAATAAACAGAAAGGAATTTGTACGTTTCTCTCTCCGCTGCAGCCTGGGTCTGGGTGAGCAGGTTGACCTTTAAGCCCTCCCAGCTGTAATGGGGCTCAGCACGTGGGGCCGTGGTTGAAGTGCTCATGGAGTGGCATTGCTTGAGCAGATCAGAACGCCCTGCTAAACAGGGCTGAGGGCGCTCTGTGATGTTCTGTAAAGCATCAGCTTGGGCAGCACTGTCACGTTCTCCCGATTCTCCCTTATTTGTTGCTCCTGGAGGTGGTTAATGACAAAGCCGTTGGGAATTCACGGTGCCTTTTAGTACAGCTGCCCGGGAAACTGGATCTGCTTCTCTCCCCAACACGTCTCTCTTCCCTTCAGAGCTCGGGGATTAATATCTTCTTCAGAATGCTTTTAAATTAAATCTCAAGCTCTAATCAATTACAGTCAGCCGATGTCCAGATGTCCAACGCGCTGACTGGTGAGGGGAGAGGAAACCTTTGGCTCTGAGAGCCTCTGGGGCTGAATGCACCCGAGTTGCTCAGCCAAGGCTGGGGAGGACGGCGTGTTACTGAAGGGCGGCCATCAGGCCGTTGGTTTGGTTGCTTCTTCCTCACGCCACGTCAGCTCTTGTTTCCTGGTTTTCTGCTAGAGATGCCCAGCAGGGCGCTGTGTGTGTGGGACAGGATGAGAGGCGGGTGCTGTGCTGTTCCTGCAGGAGCAAAGCTGACGTTGATGCGCGACGAGGAGCAGCCCCACGCCGAACCAACTGAGCGCGTCTTCAGCTCGCATTGCTCAGGGCTGCTTTGGGAAGGGAAAGCAGCAGCAGGACCCACCTCCCTGCGGTCCATCCTGCAGCCAGGAGCGCTGTGTGCCCACATCCCCCTCCCCTCACCCCGTCTCAGCCCGAGGGGCCCAGACAAAAAGGAACAGCACGGCTTTGAGCCGGCCGAGGTGGGCTTTGTGCGGCTCAGACGGGGCCCTCATGGAGCAGCATGGACACAAAGGCGTCTGAGTTGCTGAGCCCCAGACGGTGTGATCTGCATTTTAATAGAAGAAAAATCAATTAAACAATCTTCCTAAATCCTTTCTAGCTCCGGGGCTGAGCCAGTTCTGCTTTATTGCATCTTTTATTATCCCGCATCCCCAGGATAAGATTCCCTGCTTTTCTTTCCTGGTGTTGTTTGGGCTCTGACACAGAGCACAGCTGTGGTGGCTTTTCCTGCACTGAAGCTGTGCGATTCTGTGAACTCCTGGTGTCACTGCTCAGTTTTGAAGCTCCGTTATTTTTTACACACAGTGAACACAGAGAATGCCTCACCTTCAGGGGCGTTAAATAAAAAGGGCTAAATAAATGAGCTGGGTGCTCGGGAGAGAGATCCCAGATGGATCAGAGGGGCTGATAACTCCTCACAGCTCGCAGCAGTAACGCTCTGCCTCCCACCTGTGCTGTGCCACGCTTTGATCTCTGTAACGTTTGGTTGGAGGCTCTCGGCAGCTGTGCAGGAAGTGGTGCGGGATGCGGTGCCAGCATGGCCCAGGTGTGTCCTGAACCACCATCCTGTCCCACCATCCCCATCCCACCATCCCATCCCACCATCACCATCCCCATCTCACCATCATGTCCCACCATCCTGTCCCACCATCCCCATCCCCATCCCACCATCCCCATCCCATCCCAGCAGAGCGCGTCTGGCTGTGCCGGGGCTCAGTGGAGAGGTCAGGGAGCAGCACAATGGCTGTCAGGGTGTCTAGACAGACCTGATAGGGATATTAAGGGCTCACAAAGAAGCCCATTGTCCGGGGGTCAGGGAATGGGTCAGACGTGTTCGTTTTTCTGTGTTTGTCAGGTATACAAGGCAGTGGATAATGAGTTGTCTGGGGGCCAGAGTACATCTTTATTAGAGAGTGGAGGGCTGTGAGAGGGAGCTGTGAGCAGTGCAGAGTGCTGGGATTCGGGAGCTCCGTGGAGGAGCAGTGATGAATTCCTACAAGTAACGCTGCAGAGCTGTTCCTAAAGAGGCTGCCTTGTGTGTGAGTGCTCTCATGTGTGAACAAGTGACTTCGTTAAGGTGCTGGGTAAAGCAGCCAGCGTTTGGAAGGTGGATTTGTGCAAAGATGTGGTGAAATGTCACTTAGCATCACTGGTTGTCATGCAGGACTCAGTGCAGGGAGCCTTTGCAGCTCGCCTGCCCAATCCTTGGAGCAGGAGGGGAGACTGATGGCTGCTGCTCTCATGCAGGTAGCAGCTGGGGCTGCTCTCACTGCTGCTTCGTCTGCTTCTTCCGAGAACTGAATAGGAGTCACTGCTGAAAATAATGAAGCCAACCCTTTTCCTTATTATTTTCATGTATTTTTTTTTAGCGTGGGAGTTGCTGGTGTAGCTCCCATCAGTTCAGTGCAGTCAGACTGCTCAGCCCTGCGCTGCCTGAGCAGAACAAACCGTGTGAGCGCAGGCAGGGGGCTGCCCTGAGGCCCTCACAGCTCTGTCCTTCAGCCTCTCCTTCATGGGACCCCACTCTTCTGTGAGATGAAACCAGCAGGAGAGCTGTCACTGCTGTGCCGTGGCTTTGGGGGGAGCTGTGTAGGTCCTGCGTGTTCTGCACTGTGCTCCCAGCAGTGCATGTTCACACTGCTCACCCAGCGCTGCCCCACCTGTACCTGACCACCCTGCTCTGTTCCTTCCTTCCCACGTGTTCCTAGGAGCTGGAGAAGCTCGGGCTGCGAGATGGCGTGGATCTGCATGTCTATGAAGTCCCGGTGGAATATCAGACAGTGCAGAGACTCATCCCTGCACTGTGGAAAAAGCACAGTCCACAAGTGAGTGAGTGAAGGGAGAAGAGATGGAGCTGACATGTGTGCAGTGAGCACCGTGCAGCTCTGTGCTGCCAGCTGCGTTCGGTGCTGCGTCCTCTGCTGCATCCTTTGCTCTTTCCAAACACCTGGATTTGCAGCGTTTTGTGGCTCAAAGTGCAGTGCTGCAGTTAACGGGAGCTCAGCACGCAGGGCTGCCAGGGCAGCTCCGCTCTGTGCTGTAATTAATTAGAGCTGAGGACTGGGGACAAAACGAGAATGGTTTCGTGCCGTCGGTTGCTACAGTGGCTGGCTGTGTGCTGGCCGTGCAGGGGCTCAGGTGGAGGCTCTGCTGGTGCTCAGTGCACTGCGGGCTGCTGGTTGATGTAACGTGTTTCTTTTCTCTCGCAGTTGGTGGTGCATGTAGGTGTGTCGGGTATGGCTACCACTGTCACTCTGGAGAAGTGTGGCCATAATGTGGGTTATAAGGGCTTAGACAACTGCCGTTTCTGCCCAGGCTCTCAGTGCTGCGTCGAAGGCGGCCCAGAGTGCATCGACTCCATCATTGACATGGACGTGGTTTGCAGGAGGGTCTCAGCACTGGGGCTGGACGTCACCGTCACCATCTCTAAGGATGCTGGCAGGTATGGGGCAAAGTGATCTGCGGGAAGCAGGTACCTGCTGCAGTGCCTGCTGTCTGTGCAGTGCCTGCTGTCTGTGCAGTGCCTGCAGTGCCTGCTGTGCCTGCTGTGCCTGCTATGCCTGCTGTGCCTGCTGTGTCTGCTATGCCTGCTATGCCTGCTGTGCCTGCTGTGCCTGCTGTGCCTGCTGTGCCTGCAGTGCCTGCTGTCTCTCAGTGCCTGCAGTGCCTGCAGTCTGTGCAGTGCCAGCAGTGCCTGCTGTGCTTGCAGTGCCTGCTGTGCTTGCAGTGCCTGCAGTGCCTGCTGTCTCTCAGTGCGTGCTGTGCCTGCAGTGCCTGCTCACTGTGTGCTCAGCTACACTCAGTGCTGGCACTGCTCTGTCCCGTGGTCACACACTGGTGCTGGGAAAGCACGCAGCCTTGTGTTTTGTCCTAGTTTAGGTGCTGTGAGCGTGCCGCTGCTTCAGCCTGACTTGCATTGCGCTTTTTATTGCAGGATGTTGATGCAACGCCAAGCGATAACACGGCTCGCTGTGTCCTGCAGTTTGCACGCTTTATTTGTCACATGTTGCTAAATCAGCTCTGTTTTTATGTTTCAGGTACCTGTGTGACTTCACTTACTACACTTCCTTATACCAGAGCTGCGGGAGGTCGGCTTTTGTTCATGTGCCTCCGCTGGGGAAGCCGTACAGCGCGGAGCAGCTGGGCCGGGCGCTGCAGGCCATCATCGAGGAGATGCTCGACGTTTTGGAGCATTCTGAAGACAAAATCAATTGTCAGCACGAACACTGAAAGCAGGCGGGAGCCGTCCTGCTGTTGCACTTCCTAAACTTCCCCCCCTGAGGTGTGGGAGGAACGCTGTGTGCGAGACGTACGGAGCGAGGATTGGAGACTTCAAAAATGGAAACCCCACGTCCAGAAATTGACTTTTTTTTCTTCTCTCTTTTTTTTTTCTTTTGGCCAAACGTGTGTATTTCAATGAAGAAATTGAGATCCCTTCTCTAACACAACACCTGCAGCTGCTCATTCCTGGAGCACGCGTGCCGTGCTTTCCCCACAGCTCATCTCTGGCCAAGCGATGGCTGCTGAGCACTGCCAGCCTGCACAGAAGGGAAGTTCCTTGGCCAGGCTCAGTGTTTGGGTGCAGGGAATCGATAGCCCCGTCTTTTAACGACTGCTTGTTGAGTTGGAAGGTTTGCTTTCCTTCTGTCTCATTTCGTTTCTCCTCGTTGGCCCAAATTGTAGGTCCTAATGCGAAAGTGCAACTGAAATTAGTTGGGACGGCGTGAGAAAACGACAAAACTGCTTGCTGGGGACGAGGGGCCTCAGAAACTGCTTTTGAACGGAGAAGGTGGCTGCTTTCTCCATGGGGGGCCTTGCTGCTGCGGCTGCAGGTGGAAAGGCTGCGTGTTGGGTCGCGGCTCAGATGGCTGTTTGTACACGGAGCGATCTGAGCTCACACCAAGTCCTTCCAGGCGTCCTCAGTGCTGGCTCAGGGCTGCCCTCCCGGCCCCACGCTGCGCTCAGCGCCCGGCTCGCTGCGGAGGAGCTCTGCTAAAGGCCACTTTCTCCGCAGGAGATCTTTATCGCGATCTCTTGGTGCTGGCTGTTATTTTTAAGGCGAAGGCTGAGTAATTTATAACTTCCTTCGCTGTGAACTTTTGTTCCCGTTAAAGGTTGGGTGGGGAGTAATGTTTAACTTCAGTGCCCATCGCTGGCGCTGCCACGTGGCTGCCAGGGAGAGCTGCCAAAGGGCACCTCGCATCTCAGAGCTGCTCTGGGAGCCCACGCGCAGCTGCTGGCCGTTTGCATGTAAAACCACGTACAGAATAATCTTTGTGCAAGGTTTGGAGCATCGTTCCTTCTGTTTTCCTGGTGATGAATGGTTCTGCCGCAGTGAGGATGGGCCTCGGGTCCCACAGCAGAGGCACTGGGTGCAGGGAATCATAGAATGCTTTGGGTTGGAAGGATTGTGAAGCTCCAACCCCCTGCTGCACGCAGGGCTGCCAGCCTCCACCTTTCACACGGTGCCAGGCTGCCCAGGGCCCCATCCGACCTGCCTTGGGTGCGGGGGGGGGGAACGCTGTCCTGCCCCACTTTGCCTTCCAAGTCAATGCTGTCCTTGGCACTGGGACACCACGCAGTGCCCGTCAGGTCATGGCAGGCTTTCAGATGTGTAATTTATTCTATTTAATATTTAGTTTAAGTATCTGTGGCTCGGGGCAGCTCCCAAATAGTCGAGCTCTTCGTGCGGCTCCAATGCGCTTGAGAGGAGCTGTTGGTCTGTCGTAGCTGCTGGGCTATGAGAGAGGGGAGATGCTGCGTTGGGTCTTTGTGGCAGAGCTCCTGTGCTGGCAGTCCCTTAGAGACGTAATTTATTGTATAATCTGTTGGGTTTCCTGATTATTTTGTGGCTGGTTAGTCCTCAGAGGGTGTTGGGGCGGTAGCGGCGTTTCGGGTAGCGAAACCTTTTAAAGATGGCGTTGAGCTGAGTTTGTTTAATCTGACCTAAATTAAACGCTTTTGCTTTGTTTTTAAAGCTTTTTCGTTGTCGTTGTTGTTGGATGAACTGATTCTGAGCGCTTCTCTGCCGTCGGTGATGGCGGTGGCCCCTGGGGGTCTCTGCAGCTCGGGGTGTTTGTGGTTCAGAAGCGATGCGGGGCTGCTGAGCGTCTGCTTTGTCTGCCAGGTATCAGCGGAGGGGATTTGCTGGTTTGCACTGATGGAGCCCCACTGCTGGCTGCAGGTGGGCGCACGAAGGAGCGTGGGTCGGTCGGGTTGAGTGCTGGCGGCGGCGCCTGCGGTCGGTGATGTTTGAAGGCGGTGCTTCAGGATCAGAATGGTCTGTGGTGGTGAGCTGAGAAGTGGGGTGAGGGCGTTTTGTGTGGGAGAGAGAATGAGGGGGGGTTCCCATGTGGGCTCTGGTGCCACGTATTGAGGTGGTGGTGGAGGGGAGCAGGGCTGGCTGCGGTGCTGGGGGGGTCGTTGGTGTCAGGGTTTTGGTTATTAAACGCTGCAGAAGGCGTTGAGGAGCTCCAGGTACCCGAGAACTCCTTCATCCCTGGGGGGCTGCGATGTGGGGAGGTGTTGCCTTTGGGCTCCACACGATCATCTGTTGTACGAAACAGCAAAAAGGAAATACGAGCTTCAAAGCTCCTTTACCTGCAGGATGCTCGGTGGGGAGGCTGAGGGCGCAGCCCAAAGCTGCTGGCATCTCTGCGTCACCGCGGTGCCAAACCCAGGCGTGGCAGAAGCAGTTCTTGCTGATTTGGAGCTCTCCCCAACCCGACTGTGTCCGAGCACAGCAGCAGAGGGGAGGGACAGAAGTGTGGAGGGATGGTGGGAGGTGTTCTGTGGTTGTGGTGTGGGGCTGAGGGTGGAGGCTGAGAGCTGTGAGAAGAGCTCAGAGCGGATTCAAACCGAGCACCGTCTTCATGCGGGAGCAGAGGGGGGGGTCTGCAGGGGGGAGCCGCTTTCCTTCATGTTTACTGACCTCAGCAGCGCGCTCAGGTGTCGCATTCGGAGTCTCAGCACCTCGCAGGCAATGCTGAACCTTCCAGTGCCTCAGTTCCAGCACAGGGTGCTGTGCTGCTGTGTCCCGTGGCTCTGAATTGGGCTGCTTGAAGCGGGTGCCGGTGGGCAGCAGGTGGCTCTTTGCAGCAGCAAAGTGGTATAAGTGCACTTACAGGTTGTGTCCGTGCCTGGTTGGTGCCTGACGAGGCCCTGGTGGTGTTCTGCCAGACCTCCAACAAAGCTGAGGATGCTGGCAGTTCATTGAGCGAGCAGAAAGCCGAGAGCTGCTCTGTCCATCTGTCTGAAGGCAAAGCAGAGAAGCAAACACCCAACAGGAATTAACGCTAGGGAACGAAGCTGCGCGCTGCCCTCAAACACAACTCCGTGCTCCTTAACCACGCGTTCAGGTCTCACACTGCACCAGCTTCTTCCATTGCAAATGTTTACTTTGATGAACAGGGAGTGCCTTGTCCTGCGCTGGGGGAGCAGAGCGGAGCGTTGGGGGCTCCCAGCTCCTTCACCCCCTTGTGCTCTCCATGAGCCGCACTGCATTGGGCTCTGGGGGTTTCCTGCAACGCACTGGGATGTGACAAAGGGAAAGGGAGGGGGGGGGGGATCCTCATTGCTTGGGGAGAGCGAACCTTTGGGGTTCTGTCTGTCCTGAGGTGCTGTGTGTCCTAGTGCTGCTCTGCCCCCCGCCCTCCTGTTGTGCCGACGTCGCTGCGGGCTGAGTGGAGCTCTCTGGTGTTGCCCATCTGTGCTCGCAGGACTCCTGAAGCTACAGCTTCAAATCTGTGGGGGCTTCTGTTCTCCACAGTGTGTTCTTGCAGTGCCTTGTAACCCCTACCAGTCTGTGTGCCACGAAGGGCTGTGTCACAAAGGGCCACTCGCATTCCCTCTGCTCGCTGTTGCTCCACTGGACTTTGTAACTGAGAACTTAAACCCGTGTTTCAAAGTAAATAAAGAGTTTAACTCTGCCTCACGCTGTTCTTGAACGGGATTTGGATTTCTGGAGGTGCCTTTTGGGGGGTGGGAGCAGCTTGTCTGCAGCTCTGCTCTGGGCACGAAGTCCCACGTGGGGCTGGAGCAGGGCAGGAAGGAAGGATGTGAACCACGGAGCTGCAGTGTGCCGTGCTGTGGCACCGCAGGAAATCCCATCATGGAGAGGAAGGCACAGCATCCACCTGAGCTGCTCATTCTTGTGAACCTGTGATTCGGGGGAGCAAACGCTGCCCTGTGCTTCGTCTGTGAGCCCAGCATGGATCCATTCTGCTCCTGACTCCGGCAGTGAAGCGCTGAGATGGATGCTGCTGGGGGGCTGCAGCAGTGCCCCAAAAATGCACTGCCCAACGGGGGGCACTGATGGCCAACGCTGCCTCTGCTCCGAGCTTTGTGGCAGGAGGGGATCAGGGAGGGAATCCTGCTGGCCTTGGGGAGTCTGCCTGCTCCGTGTCGCACAGCTCAGCCTGGGGATGCAGGGCCAGGTGCTCACGTGCCTGCTGTGCTGATGCAACGCTGGGCTGAAGCTGGCTCACGAGGTGCCGCTGATGTCATGCGGTGTTGCAATCTGAGCTCCCTGCATGGGAGCTGCTGCTCTTGGGCCCCACGCACCCTGCATGCATTCCTTGGCCGTGGCTTGGGGCGATGCTGGAGGGTCTCATTGCAGAGCAGCTCCAGGCAGACCCTTCCCCCAGCATCGCCCCTCCGGGAGCCGCTCTGTTCCTCCTCCTCCATCCTCCTGGCTGAGGTGGGACGTTGGGATGTTGGCCAGCTGGCGCCTCTCCCCAGCTCAGCCATGAACCGACAGCGTTGGGGACCCCCGGGGGCCCAACACCCCCAGGGGTGTCAGCAGGGTCCATCCCTCCACCCCGCAGTGGTTTTGGGGCCGCTCGCCAGCTGCTCCAAATCTCAAAGCACTTCTCATTGCCCAGAGCCCACCCAGGGGGGAGCTTGGAGTGGGGGCTTGCAGCCGCTTCCCTCTGTTCTCTTCTCCTTTTGGCTGCTCCCCACCCCACTGACAGGAGCTCTTATTGGCCCCTGCTCACAGTGCCCAGCAGTGCCCAGACACCACGAGAACCCCCAGCTTTCCCATGGCAGCGCTGTGCACTGGGGCTCTCACACAGGAATGGCTTTGAGGAGCTCCGCGCTGCCTCATCTGTGGGGATGGGGGCGTCCTGCTGCCCAGAGCCCCGCTGCTGGGCGGTGAACGGCACCATCCAGGATGAGATTTCCATTTTTGGCCGTAGGGTTTGAGCAATTTCCTGCCTTGCACAGGCGAAGGGGTCCGGGGGTGGGCTGAGCCGTGCGTGCCGTCAGGTCGCAGCGTCGCTTCCAAGTGGAGCAGAAGTCTCATTTTTGGTGAATGCCGTAAGCAGAACAAAGGGAGAGCAGTCAGTCCCACTCCTGCTGCAGCAGCACCGAGGCTGCCTGCGCTCACCTGATCCGGCCCATCTATTTACAGATAGCCAAAGGTCAGGAGGGTTCTGTTGTGCACATTCACCATGACGGCACAGGCAGGACTCGGGACGCTGCACCCTGGGCTGCAGCCGTCGTTTCTGAGCCCTCCGTGCCCAAATCCATTCCTCTGAGAGAGCAAAGCTGCGTGCGGTGATGCCGCCCAGACCTCGAATGCCCACTGTCACTGCAGTTCTGGGCACCGCGTGGTGCTGGCAGAGCATGGAGAAGTGGGAGCCTCCTCGGGGCGCCGCAGGCAGCGCTGGGGAAGTGGTGCTGCCCCGTTCCCCTCCCCTTCCTCCTGCTGTTGGGTCGCTGCGCTGCGCAGAGCTGCAGGTGGATGCGATGGGTTCCCATGGCAGCACGGTGCTGGACCTCATCCTGCCAGAGATGTGCAGGGGGAGCCGAGTGACACCTTCCTGTGCTCCGCAGTGCCCTGGGCTCCGGGCTGCGCTTCGCCCATGATAAAGGCAGGAAATTCCTCCGTGCGACCTCCGGCGGCAGCGCAGTGCTGATGGAGGCGGGGGGATGCTCTGATCATGCTCTGGTCGTGCAGGCTGGCGAGGACACGCCGGAGAATTTCCCAACAGATCATTCAGCTTCCGCAAATGCTGCTCTGAAAGCACAAATTTTATTGCTGCTGCCTGGCTGTAAAATTTCCGGCTTCACCGCTGGCGCCTCTGGGAGGAAAACATCCGGCTTTGCAAAAGCTCTGATGCTCCACGCGACCCTCCGTGCACCACACGTGGGGGGGATGGCAGCACACGGAGCGCCCACCTCCCCAAAAACGCATTGCCAGAGCAGAGCTGTGAGGGCCAGAACTCACTGCGTCGCGCTCGATGGATGTGTGCTGCGATGGCTGACAGGATGGGAGCTTTCCCAGCCACCTGCACAACTCAGATCCTGCATTGCACATTGCCATCCTGCTGGGAGCTGAGCTGCCCCGTGGCAGCCCTGTGCCCTCAGCAGCTCCATATGGCTGCTGCTCACCCCACAAAGCTGCTGCATGCCTGTCCCTGCTGCGGGGATGGGGATGTGGCCGTGCAGAGCCCAGTGGTGGCACACTGAGCTGGGATGCAGCACTCGAGGAAAGTTGGCTCTGACAGCAGTGCTGCCTCAGGAAATGGCCCAGAGGAACCAAAAGTGTGGCAGGCAGAAGCTGAGGGCAGGGAAAGGCAGCACAAAGGCAACTGAGGGGTTCCATTCATCCACCTGTCCGTCCATCCATCCGTCCACCCATCCACCCATCCATCCACCCATCCATTTATCCATCCATCCATCCATCCATCCATCCATCCATCCA
>NW_024963793.1:0-6655 GCF_019238085.1 Lagopus leucura
AGAGCTGTGGTGTTTCTCAGGAGCCGTACAACAGCACGCTTCAGTTAGTTACCATCCAGTGACAGAATTACCTATTCCTGATTTTTCTGCCATTTCATTGACAAGGCTGGTACCAAGCCCTTGCAATGCCTTCGTTATTATGTCATCCAAGCTGTGCTATTGGCATGAAGGTGCAACAACGGTATACAACATTACATATACACTCTCGTATCATATCTTAGGAGATCCTATTTTCTCCAGCCATCCTATTTGTGGCATATAACTGTCCTGCAATTCTCTTTATTGCACTCTCTGTATAATTTGTAAATCTCCATTGATTATAACAGACGTAGTTAATCCGATCTACATTCTTGTTGATCATCACCCACCAGGAGAGTGACTCAAACCCTGCAACAGTTTGATTTCTTGCCTGAAAATCATCAGGGACAACAAGAAGTGAAAAGTTTAAATCCTTAGTTTGCCCACATACCAAACAATACTGATATGCAATGATGTCTGTCCCAAGAGATACATAAGTATTCACATCTTATGCTGCACTCATCAAATCAACATTTCTAACAATTACAAGAGCCCACATTTCTGTCTTTGGATTCACAATTTTAAGGGTCCAGCTGATTTCAGTTCTCATTGTGTTCGAGGGACCTTCTTACCTCTTGTATGATGTATCCACAATGCTTTTACTGTTGTGTGGGATGTTACCAGCACCTGGAACAGACCTACCCACCTTGGTTCCAGGGGCGAATCTGAAAGAGATCTGCTATATACATGCTGTCAAGCCATATCAAGGCCTTGGGCTCTAGTTCCTAGAACCAGTTTCTCTTTTTCTCAGAGCTATTCCTGTAGACTTATCACATGCTCAGTTAGTATTTCGCTCCCTACTTGGGTAGAGATCCCCGTTTGTACAACATAAGGCCTTCTGTGCAGTATTGTGAAAGGACTTAACCCCTCTTTACCTCTAGGTTTTGTTCTGGTACTAAGGAGAGCCAAAGGCAACAACTGTGATCAGGATAGTCCAGCTTCCTGGCCCAGTTTTACACCCTGTGACTTAATTAGACAGTTCATCTTTTCCTCCTGACCACTCGCCTGTGGTCTGTGTGCTGTGTGCAATTGCCAATTTATTCCCAATGCTTGCTGACCTGTTGAACTATCTCTGCAATAAAATGAGTTCCCTGGTTGAAGGGTATTGTTGCAGGACACCCAAACCTTGGAATAATCTCCTGCAAAAGCACCTTGGTTACTTCCTTGGCTCTATTGGTCCTGCAAGGGAATGCTTCTGGTCACCCTGAGAGGGTATTGGTTAGAACCAGCATATATCGAAACCCTCCTTTTTCCTGGCAGTTCAAAAAAAAATCAATTTGCGATTGTAGCCCTGGAAGGTTTCCTTTCCAACAAGCCCCACTTGCGCCCTGTTCCTGGTACTAGGATTGTACAGTTACTTTCTGGTGTCAGTACCTCCATGTTTTATCATGTTCCCTTAGAACCAAATGCTATAAAAAACTAACGGGCACAACAATGTGTCCATCTGGGTATGCAGCCATCTGTCAGCTTGCTCTCTTCCCTTCAATCATTAGATTCCTATCCTTTCTAGAGTACCTTACAGGTTCTGACTAAGGTTCAGATATTTCAAGTTTACCATCAGGACTTAAAGCCAGTTCTCCAATTTCTTTTCCTTCAGCTGCCTGTTTTGCCCCCTGATCCACCATCATATTCCCGGTTTCCTGTACGGTGTCACTCTTCTGATGTCCTTTACAATGTATAACAGCCGTGATGTTCTTTGGTAGATCTACATCATGCTGAATTTGTTTTCCTTGTGTGTAAGCAACCCTCGCTCTTTCCAGATGGTACCACGAGTGGGTACCACCCCAAAAGCATATTTAGCATCTGTCCATACATTTAAGGTTCTTGTCAAGGCAATTATTTCAGCCTTCTGAGTGGAAGTCCCCACAGGTAATGGCTGTGCTTCAATTACCTTGTCAGTAGCAGTTACTGCATGTCCTGCCTTACAGTCTCCTTGTCTCACAAAACTGCTTCCTTCGATGAACCCAGGACTCCTCAGCATCGTCCAACGGCTCCTCCTGTAGCTCTGACCAACTTGCACAGACAGCCTCCATGCAGTTGCACACTGCTGGCTTGGAGGCAGCTCTGCCTTGGTGATCTGGGTGTTCAGCAAATGGCTTCCTTCCCTTTGATCAGTTGTGCTTTCTGTTGAGAAACTTGATAGCCATTTAAATCAAGAAATTCAGCAAGCTCACAGTCCATTGCACACAGTCCTTTATCACTGTAGCATCCATGTACTGCAGTAAAGTTCCACTGTGAGATGGTGAACCCAAAGCTCAGGCTCAAGAGTTGACCAGTTCTCAAAAATCATTGGGCTGTTCTCACAACCCTGGGTAACACTGTGCAGGTTAACTGAATTATTATTATTATTATTATTAATCATTATTTTTTTCTTCTCTCCATATTTGAGTTTTCCTATTCAAAGGCAAATGATTTTAGACTTTCTTTGGCAAAACCAGGCAGAAAAAGGTGTCCTTCAAATCCAGAACAGTAAACCCCACCTGCTTATTCCTTACCTTGGTCAATAAAGATATACACCATGTGTTGTATATATTCAACATTTCTTTTAATTGCCCTCAAATCTTGCACCAAACTATAGCTCTTGCCATCCAATTTGTCATTTGCAAGATTGGGGTGCTGCATTTGGATTTCTATCCAATCAGTGATCTAAAATCCAAAAAGTTATTTATTATTTCTTTTATCCTCCTGCAATCTTGTATCCTCAAAGGGCATTGCTTTACCCTGGTTGGGCTGGCTCCCATCTTTAACTTAACTTTCATTGGGCTGCATTTTTGGCTCTGCCAGGCGTCCCTGATGCCCGCAATCCTGTGTATACCCAATGTAGGATTTACGTAACTTCTGGGAGTACAACATTGCTTTTCCCAGTTTGTGTTCAAGCCAGACTTAAAATTTTCAGTCCATTGCTCTTGCTTGACAAGTAGCTCCAATCGTCTCTACTGAATTTAAACTCTACATTCAACTATTCTAACATGTCATGCCCAAATAATGGTTTTGGAAAACCTGGCATGTACAAGAATTTATACATTCCTACTTGTTCTCCTAGCCTGCATTTAACTGGTCCAAAAAAAGTAAACTTATCTTGCCAGTAGCTCCTACAACTGTTACAAAAATCACCTACAGGTAATAATTCTTGGTGTAGCACAGAGTTGAGAGGCACCCATATCAGAAAATAAATGTCTTTACCCTGCTTCCCCAGCTGCTTTCAGTCCTGTGGGGTGGAACTCTCCCTGAGCCCTTCCAGGCTCCCTTCACCTCTTCTTCTAGGTAACGACATCCCTGTTACACCTTGCTCAACTTTGCCTTCCTCAGCTCGTTTTTCCCAAACCCTTCTCACTTTCCAAACTACCATCATCACAGCCATTACTAACATTCTATTTCAGTTTCACCCCCTCCTGTCCCCAGGCTTCCAGTGCTCACACTGGATATCGGGTTTCCCCAGCTCTGCAGATGCCGGCTATTCTCACTTCCAATGTCCTGTCCCATCCCCATTCACAGCTAATACACCCCTCACAGTTACAGTAGGATGCTCTGGCCCCCAGTTCTTACTCCCACTCCAAGTTGTTCTTACAAGCCGCAGTGGGGGTGGTGGTGCAGGGGATGTGTTCTCGTGCCGGCCCAACTCTAATATCCCAAACTCACTGCTTTCCTTCACCTTTTTGCCATTTGTTTTTTGTTGTTGTTTGTTCATTTTTCCACAATTCCACTATTTGTACCTCAACTGCATTCCCACGTACCGTTAAAAACTGCATTTCCAAATACCATTAACAATTGCATTTCCACACACTGTTAACAACTGCATTTCCACATAATTTCCACACACCATTAAAAGTTGCGTTTCTACATACCGTTAACAATTGCATTTCCCCATACCATTAAGACAGTTTCTGCAAGTGCCTTCAAAATCCTCAAATTAAACAATACATTCCTCAACTTCCACAAACACCCAGAACTTGGTCTCATGATTAGGGCACTCAATTATACAACTGGTCCCATTACTCCATTTACGTTCCTGGTTTCTTATTCAATATTCCCCTGGCTCACCAGCAATGTTTCTCCAGTGAGCCAAAATACAACCCAGGGCTCTTCTCGTATCACTTTAGACAGCCCTTGTTCCATAACAGCCTCGTACACAACATCACAGAACACTTTCACAACACAAACATTTAACAATCACAAAGACAGTGACAACAATCAGTACAGTTCATCCTCAGTTCATCCTTCCTCTCTCTGCCTCCCTCCAGAGCCCAACCTTCCCTCTGTATTCATTTCCCACACTTGCGTAGCTGCCCACCTCCTTCTCCAATAAACAACATATCAGTAAACATCATTTCCATCCATGAGTAGAAATTAGGACCTAGAAATTGATCTCATTGCTCTGCTACACTTATAGGATCCTCAGTTAGGTAATTCTTCTTGAAACTCCTAACTTCTCTTCTAGTAAAAACAGCAGGCATTACCATACCCAATTTCCCTTTCACCTAAGACTGCCCTAAGAGGATAAAGTGAAGTGTTAGTAAGGTTAGTGTTAGAGAAAGGAAAACTCTCCAGGTCCCATTCGCATTACTCCAACTCCCTCAGTAATCGAGAGCACAGCCTCTCTCCAGGACCTGCACAGATCAGCAGCACCCACTCTCCTCCTCTGGAGAGGTCACCGCCGCCTGCACTGCTTCAGAAGTTGAAGGGGGGGGGGGGGGAGGGGAGGGGGGGGGGGGGGAGGGGACGGACGGGGGGGGGGAAGAAGTTACCTAAGGGATCCCATTTATGATCTTTCTGCTTCTCTTTCCTATTTCCTTTGAACTTCGACTCCTCGCGAGGAACATTTCTGTACTTCTTGCACCCATTAAGCGATCTAAGCCAATTCTGTTTCAGAAAAAGGAGTCCTACTGTTTACATATAAATACAAAGTCTGACAGGCCCAATCTTCGTCAGACTCCTATTTTGGTCACAATAATGATTTTCCCTGCAGTGGCTCTCTACTGTATACAGTATCTAAACACCTTTTCCCTGTCCTTGTCCCTAGTTTTGGGATTATTTTCCAGTTTTGAAGCATTTCTCCCAAGGCGCTATCTCTAGGCACAATTCCGGGGACCTTCTTCCCCTGCTCTCAGAACTCCTATTCCCCATCCCTCCAGAACGCTACCATGAACTCCCCAGCTCACAGGTTACCACACTCTGATTCTCGGATTTTGGGCCCAATCCCTCAGCAGTACTACACTCCCATCTCTCGGGTTAATAGGGGCGTACTGCTGGCACTTTGTCAAGTGGAGCCGCAGCTCGGCACTCAGCACTCGCTTCGCACTGACGGCGCGTCTCAGTCACACACACTCAGGAGTCTCAACCGACCCCAAGGAAAGAGTTAAATCCCCTTACCTTGGTCCGTGCACGAAGTTGCCGGGTCGCCATGGCCAACACCTGTGCCTGCCTGCCCCTTGGCTTTCACAGAGCCCGTCCTTTATGTAACAGTCTCGGCTTTTTATTGGCCGTCCCAAGGAGTCACCTCAGCACCCAGACAGGACCGCTGCCATCAGCGGGGTGCACCTATCCTGTGCAGGGCAGTAGGGAAACTCCCAAAGAGGCGATCATAATCCCGGACGAGCCCCCAAATTGTTGGAAATATCCAAGTCATGTTTGTCAGGACGGTATCTCTGGTAACAGCAGATTTTATTTGCGATTGCAATGGCGGCGTCCCGCAAGCAGGAGCGCCTATGGACACAACATGACAGCCTTTATACCCTGTTTTCTCCCCCTGCCTCCCCCCCTCCCGTTTCCCCACTGGCTGAGTACTCCAGGTTCACAATCTTACAGAAGGTTTTTCTAAACAGAACAGAACTTTTTCTAAAGCCGTAGATCTGGAAGATGTTAATTAATGTCAGTAAAATGGGAGCAAAGAATTTAAGGCAAAAATAGAAATAAGATGTGTCAACAAACTTCCCATTCTCTAAAATGCTTTGGGGTCTTAGTTTAAAAAGGCGATAGTTTTTGAGAAGATTTAATGTCTTTTTTCTTCCTTTCTCTTTTTTTTTTTCTTTTTTATTTTACAAAAAGTACAAAGAATGTTTTCCAGCACTGTGTTTGGAGGACATAGATGCCTTCAGGCACAGGGGCACCGACACCTGGGGCCAGTGTTCATGCCCTGCAACCCACACTCAGCTTCCACCTCAGCTCTACTCTGCTGCTTACATGATCTCCCTTACCTTCGCGGCGATTCCAGCTCTCCTGACTCTGGTTAAGGGTATCTTTTCAGCAGGCAGTCTGTACGCATGTCCTTTCCACTTCTCTCCACATTTTCCTTTCCCTTTTCTCTTTATACATTCATATACTTCCCAACTATTTGGCTGCTGTATGAGTTAGAAACTCGTCCCATCTTGAAAGTCTAATGAACTCTTTAGTCAACTTCTTGTGTTTATCATAGAACCATATCACAGAATCACAGAACAGGCTGGGTTGAAAAGGACCACAATGACCATCTCGTTTCAACCCCCTGCTGTGTGCAGGTCGCCAACCTGCAGCCCAGGCTGCCCAGAGCCACGTCCAGCCTGGCCTTGAATGCCTGCAGGGATGGGGCATCCACAGCCTC
>NW_024963794.1:0-1313 GCF_019238085.1 Lagopus leucura
TATGGGATTGGGGTTATGGGATTGGGACTGGGATTACATGACTAGGGGTGGGGAGGGGATTGTGGGATTGGGATTGGGATTATGGGATTGGGATTATTGGATTGGTATCGGGATTATGGGATTGCGATTGGGATTGTGGGATTGGGGTGAGATTGGGATTGGGATTATGGGATTGGGATTGTGGGATTGGGAGTATGACTGGGGGGGAGGCTGCAGGGCATCGTCACCTCCAGGGACATTGACTTCCTGGGAGAGGGGCAGCATGGGACGCCGCTGGGACAGGTGGGATTGTGGGATTGGGAGTGGGATTATGGGATTGGGGTTAGGGGAGTGGGATTGTGGGGTGGGATTATGGGATTATGGGATTGGGAGTGAGATTATGGGATTGGGGATATGGGATTGGGGTTATGGGATTGGGACTGGGATTACATGACTAGGGATGGGGAGGGGATTGTGGGATTGGGATTGGGATTATGGGATTGGGATTGGGATTATGGGATTGGGAATGGGAATATGGGATTGGGATTGGGATTAATGGACTGGGGGGAGGCTGCAGGGCATCGTCACCTCCAGGGACATCGACTTCCTGGGAGTGGGGCAGCATGGGACGCCGCTGGGACAGGTGGGATTGTGGGATTGGGATTGTGGGATTGGGGATGGGATTATGGGATTGAGGGTGGGATTATGGGATTATGGGATTGGAATTATGGGATTGGGATTGGGAGTGGGACAGGGGGAAGGCTGCAGGATGTCGACTTCCTGGGAGAGGGGCAGCGTGGGATGCCGCTGGGACAGGTGGGGTTGTGGGAGTGGGATTGGGATTATGGGATAGGGAATAGGGGTGGGATTGGGATTATGGGATTATGGGATTGGGATTGGGAGTGGGGGGCGGCTGCGGGGCATCGTCACCTCCAGGGACATCGACTTCCTGGGAGAGGGGCAGCATGGGATGCCGCTGGGACAGGTGGGATTGTGGGATTGGGATTGGGATTATGGGATTGGGACTGGGGGCGGGATTGGGGGTGAGATTATGGGATTGGGGTTATGGGATTGGAATTATGGGATTGGTATTATGGGATTGGGTTTGGGATTATGGGATTGGGGTTGGGGTTGGGATTATGTGATTGGGATTATGGGATTGGGATTGGGGATTTGGGATTGGGATTGTGGGATCGGGGGGGAGGCTGCAGGGCATCGTCACCTCCAGGGACATCGGATTAGGATTATGGGATTGGGGTTATGGGATTGGGATTGGGATTTAGGCAATGGGATTAGGATTGGGGCACTGGAATTAGGAGGATTAGGATTGGGAT
>NW_024963795.1:0-5065 GCF_019238085.1 Lagopus leucura
CGGTTGTTTTCCTTTTGCCGGTGCTGATGCTGGCTAATTGTGGAATTGCCAGAAACCAGGTTGTGGAAGCAGGATTGAGAGAGCAGAGTTTTTGTTGCGTGTATTGGAAGAGAGGTGCAGTGCTTTCCCAAGAGAAGGAATTGTGCAGGCTGTGTCAAAGTGTAAGTCACGCTGCTGGCCTGTTAAGAGAGCAGGGAAGAAAGGGCTGTGGCTGTGAGCGTTTTGCAGGGAGTCCTTTGCAGGCCCTGAAGTCTGCTGCACAGCCGGTTCTCTGTGTGTTGAGACCACTTGTGTTGGGAGCAGTGACAGAGGGGTGCAGCAGGAGAGCCTGCTTTACGCCTTTTGTCAGTCGCTTCCTGAAGCAGAGGAGTGCCTAGCTCAATATTTGGGCCCAGGAGCCTGGAACGTGCTTACGCGTGACAAGGAGTGGAATATCAAGGAGAGCCTTGCTCTTGCAGCGCTCTGCTGTCACTGGTGGCGTGCCGAGAGCTCCTGAACGTGACGGCTGCTTCTTCCATGGCTGTATCAAACGCTAGGCTGAAATGACTGGGGCCCTCTGGCGGGGACTGCCCTTGGTTATCGGTGACTTAGCAGAGGGCTAGAGGCTGCGCACGGGAAGGGCGAGGGATTTCCCATCAGACCCTCACGTGGGAGGTGCGAGCGGGTCGCTATTGCCAAATGAGAAGTGGAGCTGGCAGAGTTGTTAGCTGGGATCAAAGTGCCCCTAGTGCCGCTGGTCTCCAGAAACCCCGCGTCAGACACGAGACAGCCACCAGTGCCAGCACCGGGACGTGTTTGCCTGCTGCGACTGTGTAGGAATGGATCAGTTTTTTTTCATGTGAGCGCTTCCCGGAGCAAGGGAATTGGGCAGGCAGTCAGAGGGAGGCCTGGGAATACGAAAGAGTTAAGGAACGAGCCAGGGAGCCGAGCCCTAAGCAGTACAAAACCACGTGGGGTACGGAGTAACATGAAATGGCGGCTCCCCAGGGTGGAACACGGACTACGACAAAATGGCGCCTCCCTATGTAGGTAGGTGGGAGGGAGTTCCGGTTCTGGCCCCACCTACTTCCGGGCTCTAGCCAATTGGCAGCAGGTCCAGTCCTTCACCCGCGGCACTTTTTCCATCCCGGCACGCATTGTGCGCAGCGCTGGCAGCTGGTGACCGGGCGGCGTGGCTGGGCAGAGGCGGGGGTCCGTGGAGCAGCTGCAGGCGCAGCAGCGTCGGCTCTGCATGCCAGAGTTGTCAGTATTTGCCCGGTCAATTGGTAAGAAGCGCTCTGCTGCGCACCACGCTTAGTCAAAGCCCTTGAAAGAGTAAATTCTGGGAGTGGGAAAGCGGCTGACAGAGAGCTTTGGAGAGTAGTTCTTTGCTCCTTTGGAGACCCCAAGGGGGGCGGTTTCTGCCTTCGGCTGGGAACCGCAGAGAGCGAGTGCACGTCGTGACTGTCTTTATGCGGTCCGGCTGGTGCCTCCGTCTTTTTTTCAGCGTTCCGAGTGAGCGACATGTCCCCAGGTGTTTCAGCAGGGACACGTGAGTGGCTAACCTTGCCTTCTGTGGCTCAAAGCCGCTACTGAAAATGCGGGGTTGACTCCTGCCGCCACAAAAATGCAGAGCCCGCAGTGTAAGAACGTGGCTGAAAGGCCCCGAGGGCAGTCTAGTTGGGGAACGTCTTATCCTTTCCAGACATGCACTTTTAGGAAGATACACACGGGTCTAATTTCTGCACGCTGGCAACTGTGTCCTTGTTGTGGTTTCACCTGGCAGAGAGCTAAGCACCAGACAGCTGCTTGCTGTCGCTGCCCACGTGGGTGTGTTATGGGGGAGAGCTGGCAAGGTAAGCGTGTGAGAATTCAGGGGGTTAGAGAAAGGCGTTCTGGCAGGTGGAAGAAAAGCCGCACGCACAAGCAAAGCAAACCAAGGAATTCTTCTGCAGCTTCCCCTAGGCAGGCAGATAGACAGAGCCTCGGCTGCTTTCTGGCAAGCAGGGCTAACCACGCGTAGCAGCTTGCTGGGAAGATGAGGCCCTCACAGCCGGCGTGAACAGCTCCTTCTTCTCTAGGCCCTCTTTTCTTGCTGTGCGTGACGTGAAAGGAGTATGATCTTATTCTAGCCGTACCAAAGTCACCGTCCCGGACATTCTCCGTGGTTCTGAACGGAGGCTTATTGTCAGTGAGATCAGTGCCTTTAGAAGTGATGAGCTGCGGTTGTTTTCCTTTTGCCGGTGCTGATGCTGGCTAATTGTGGAATTTATAATAGCAAAGAACTGCTTATTCTTGCTTCTCATGTGAGTTATGGTTAAGAACCAGTGACGTAACTGCGTGAGAATTCACATGTTTATATTAAATCATTGTGGAGTCATATTCTGCAGCTGTCATTATGCTTCAGTCATTTTGCAATGACGGTTAAAGGCCCTGAGGCTGTTATTTTTACCTTATAACTTCCATAGCTATGCTTCTTTGTGGATATACTTACATTTGATTTGTACATCCTGATTGCTCTTCTTCACTTTTCTGTTATCATTTGTGTTCAACCTAGTAGACAGGTAAGGTCCCCAGAGTAGTTTGTTTACTCTGATTTCCTTTTTTTTTTTCTGTTTTTTTTTTTTTTTTTTTTTACATCAGTTTTTATCTTCTGCTCTTCAATAACTTAGTAATTTCTGATTTAAATTGAGATTTTTTTGTTTTAATATTGCTGAATTGTAATTTGTACTTCCCTCTCCACCCCCCCGCCCCCCCAGTGGATATGACGCAATGAAACTCTTCTATGGACAAATTTGGTAAAGGTTTTTTTTTTTTTTTTTTTTTTTTTTTTCTTTCCATCTGAACCTCTTATGATTGATATCTTAGTAGTTTGCGTGCAATAAAAATACTTTTGCTTAGTACTTCTTCTTGTTCTCATGGTCAGAGGAAGTTTCTTCACTGTCTCAAGGTTTTTTTGACCCATGGCCATGATTTTTAGTATTATAATGAAGGGAGTTTAGCTGAGGCTGCAGGGACCTTGATTTTTCTTTTTTCTTTTTTTGTTTTTTAAGTTGCCAACATCCTGATTATTTTTCTCCTTGGAGCTTATTTACTCTGGGTTGTTCTTAATTAAATATACTAAGTATTTTAACACAAATGAATTACAAGGTGCAAATTGTTTGTATTATTTGTATTATTCAAACATGTTTAGCTAAGTATTTTAAGTTATTTTTTAACAGTTCCTTCCCTTGAGACTTCTCTTTTCAGAAAGGTTTGATTAGTCTCATTTTTTCTGTGTTTAGTTTGTTAGTCTAATGCAACACTCAGATACATACTGCAATATAACATACAGACAGACAATAGCTGATATTACTAGAAATTCAACTGCAATGACATTCCATACTCCTAGATAAGAAAATCAGAATGTCAGAAATTTGTATGTCTCTTCAAATCCAAGAGAGGTATCATCTTTCTGAATCTCATGTAAAGTTCTGGTTTGTTGACAGTAGTACAGTGTGAAGTCCCTTCCATTTTTTGTGTTGGCAGCTTTTCTTTTCAGGAGGATACACTGGACCTGCTGACTTAAATAGAGATATGAGTGAGATCAAAGGCAGAAGAGCTCTCAGTTGGCTGTACCTCTAGGGACATGCAAGAATTCTTTGCAAATATGCCAGGTAATCACTGAAAACCTGATATTCCTTAAGATGCATTTGTTTCCTGCCCTGTTAAATTTAGAGTATAATGTTTCCTATGCAAATTTTTAAAATTTAATGAACAATTTCCTTCTGTAACTCTAGAGATTATTCTAACTCTTAATAAAGCTTAATCCACTTCTTCTGGACTTCCTGACACAATATTCTATGTTGCATCTTCATTGCCTGATTCATCTTTTCTATATCTCCGCTAAACTGCAGCCTCTATGGGATATATAAATTCCACATTAATTTCTAAAAATCTTGGCACCTCTTTGCTATTTCTGGAATGAAATGAGGTCCTCTATCTGAAAATCTTCTATCTCCTGGTATTGCCAAATCTTAGTATAATTTCTTTTAACAAAATCTTTATTACTTCTCTTGCCATACTGCTTTGACATGGGAAAATTTCAGGCCAGCCTGAAAAAGTATCAACAATTAGTAACAAGTATCTATATTCATTACAGTGATAAACTGATTTGGAAAAATCAGTTTGCCGGAGTTCCCCAGGCGTGAAACTTCTCTTCATCTTCCCAGAAGGAGGTCTTTGGATTTTAAGATTTATTTTTTTGTAATTCCACTTCACTGTATAAACAGTCTTAGCAATCAGCACCATATTATTTCCTACAGTGTATTTATTTAATATCTTCTTTGAAGCTTCAGTTCGTATATGCACACACTTAAGAGTTCACTCAATTAATTCCTTCATTATTTATGGAATTTCAACACATTGTCCAAGTGAAGTTACCCACAATCCTTTGGCAATCTTTATGCACTTTTTTTTACCAAGTTGTTTTTTTCTTTCTGTACATTTAGGGATTTGAATTTTTTTTCTGAGTTCTTTCTGAGACAAGTTTGCTGACATTGTTTATAGAGAAATTCTTTTCTGTTCCCTCTAACTATATCAGTTTGTCTGATGTGTTGTGAAGTATATCACTGCTTTTTCTTCGTGTTTCTTCATTGCCTCAAGTAATCTCTTAGTCTCTATACCACATTTCATAGGATTCCTTGTGAAGATTACAATCTTTCTTTGTTTCTAAGTTGCACTGTGAGCACATGTTAGTCTAAAAGTATATTTTGAGTTAGTAGACATTAGACAGCTTTCCTTCTTATAATTCCAGGGCTCAAGTTAAAGCAATTCAGCCTTCAGAGTGGATGTTTACTGATAACTGTTTTGCCTTCATTGCCTTTTCTACTGTGACTGTGGCTTACCCAGCCTTCCGTTTTTCCTTCATAGCAAATCTGTTTCCATTAGTAAATCGTTCCTGGTCAAAAAGACTGTACTACACCTGTTTGTAAACAATCATGTGCCAATTCTTCCAAGGTTAGGTATCCACAGGTGACACCATCCAACCATTTCTAGAAATTCCTTGAATTCTTTCTTTGATTTTTTTTTTTTTTTTTTTTTTTTT
>NW_024963795.1:5165-7553 GCF_019238085.1 Lagopus leucura
GGGGGGGGGAAGTGTGGATGCCACAGGTTACCTTTTTTCTTACAAATCCCAGTTTTCTTTGTCCATGGGATATTTCAGATTGTATTTTATGCATTCTTTGTGCTTTATTCTGTGCACTCCACGTCTTTCTATCCCCACAGTTTTCAATAAGCTGATAGCTGTCTCTTTACATTCTTCAACCATATCTGCTTCTAGAAAGACATCATGTATGTATTGTACTCCAACTTTGTTCTGATCAAAAGCTACATGTTCTCCCAATTTGTTTAACAAATCTATTCTCATTAGAGGTAATGGACATTCTGGTGCATAGAAAAATTCAGGTGTGAGTATTTTATTTCCAGTTTCACACTTAATCAGTTGAAAGAAAAATTGAATCTCATGTTTTCCTGTAGTACAGTTACTGACATAGGAAATTTGCTCTTTGGTCCTTTTCAGCTATTTAGTACAGAATATGTTGCTCCTCTGTTGACTAAGAACTTAACTGTTATTCTGCAGCTTTTCTGAAACCAGGGATTCTTTAAGGGAATCTAGTTTCTCAGTCCCAAATCAATACAAATTTTTTGTATCAATCTTAAGTAAATGTGACTTCAGAATGTGTACAGATGGAGCTATCCAATTTGCTATCTGTCACTTTGGGCACTGATTTTTTTGTAAGTCCCCTTTCCCTGCAATTTGCATACTGATCTCTTTTCAGAGGAATCATATTCCCTAAATTTTCTCCTGCCCTCATCATCTTCTGCACTGTTGTGGTTTAACCTGGCAAGTAGCTAAGCACCACATTTGATCACCCTTTTCACACTCATTCTTAGTGGGACAGGGGAGGTAATTAGGGGGGAAAAAAAAGAAAAAAAGGAAGAAAGGAGGAAAAAGGGATAATAGTTATGAAAATAATAATAATAAATATATATACTTGTGTGTATACATATACATTTATATATATTTGTATATTTGTGTATGTGTGCGTATGAATATATATATACACACATACATATATACACACACATATATGAACAAAAGTGATTCAAAAGTGATTTCACATCACCTTCTAACAGATCCCCTGCCAGTCCCCAGACATGCTGCCCCACCAACTTCCCTGTTTTCAGGCTTTATTCCCATATGATTTCATGTACTATGGAATACTCCCTTGGCCAATTTAGGTCAGTTGTCCTGATTCCATTCCCTCCCAACTCCTTGTTTCCCCACAGCCTCCCTCACAGGCAGAACAGTATGAGAAGCTGAGAAACCAAAATGTCCTTAGCTCTGTGCAGTACTACTCAGCAACAACTAGAATAACGAGTGGGTTATCAAAATATATTCTGAAAGCCAAAACATCCCAGCTAAAACTAGGATATGCATCCTTATCTTCTAGGAAAAAAAAAAACTTTCTTCAGAGGAGGTTTGTATTCAAGCCAATGCAGCAGCCAAAATTGCAGCATTTTTCTTCCTTTCCTTAAATTTCACTTTGTTTTGCCTTCCTTTCCAATTCTTCCTCATTTTTGTATATCTTATATGCAATTACTGTTAGCTTAGACACTGACATTCTAGACATGCTGTCTACTTTTTATAACTTTCTTCTGATTCCCCTTCATGAGAAACTTGTTCAAGGCCGCATTGGACAGACTCCTGGACAACCTGGGACTTGGGTTAAGGTTGTTACCAGGAGACTTCCTGGCTGGGCACTGGAATAATTATCCCCTCTTCTTTTTTTTTCAGGTAGATAGCAACAAAGCGATGTTGAAAAGTCCAGTGGTGGTCAAAAAGACTTCAGGGCTTTGTGGAGATGGATAAAAGGATCAAGAGGGCAGATAGTGCTCCCTTCTACCCTTCAAGTTGAGGGAAACGGTATTGAAAGAAACAGGTGAGCTTTCAATATGGTTTGAAGGGATACATTGAGAAAATCAGGTTTACAACTGATGACAATAGAATGGCATGTCATGTTTGACAGCAAGCTAGTGAAGATTTTACTGAGTACTTTGGAGAACTCTTGAAGTGTTTGTATATCAAAACATGCAGTATGAAAAATAAATAAGAGGAGTTAAAAGCCTTATTCAGTTGCAGTGCTACAACATCACTACAATTGGTTGAACTTGTGTGAACAGTCTGTGCTTGAAGTGCTGTGATGAGTGATAATAGGTTCTTCAGGAAATATAGGCAGGTCAGGTCAGACAGATAGGTAACGCTGTATGCAAAAGGGGTTGAACTATATAGTGCTGGCAGTTAGAGAGTACATGGATGAGAGACTCTGGGGATAGCTTAGAGAAAAGCTAATAAAGCAGATATTACTGTGGGAGTCTATTACAGATCATCAAGCCAGCATGATATCAGTGACATAAGAGGACTGTGTCACGGAGTTGACCAGATCAATCTATGTCCGTGACAGGGGCGACA
>NW_024963796.1:0-1216 GCF_019238085.1 Lagopus leucura
CCCATAGGTGTCCCATAGGTGTCCCACAGAGACCTCATAGAGACCCCATAGGTGTCCCATAGGTGTCCCATAGAGACCCCATAGGTGTCCCCTAGAGATCCCATACAGACCCCATAGGTGTCCCATAGGTGTCCCATAGTGACCCCATAGGTGTCCCATAGGTGTCCCATAGTGACCCCATAGGTGTCCCATAGAGACTGCACAGAAGTCCCATAGGTGTCCCCTACAGACCCCATAGGTGTCCCATAGGGGTCCCATAGGGGTCCCATAGGTGTCCCATACAGACCCCATAGGTGTCCCATAGGTGTCCCATAGGAGTCCCATAGAGACCCCATTCAGGTCCCATAGGTGTCCCATAGGTGTCCCATAGGGATCCCACATAGACCCCATTCTGGTCCCATAGGTGTCCCATAGAGACCCCATAGGGACTCCATAGAGACCCAATAGTGACCCCATAGGTGTCCCATAGAGACCCCATAGGTGTCCCATAGGTGTCCCATAGAGACCCCACAGAGTCCCCATAGGTGTCCCATTGGTGTCCCATAGCAGTCCCATAGAGACCCCATTCAGGTCCCATAGGTGTCCCATAGAGACCCCATTCAGGTCCCATAGGTGTCCCATAGAGACCCCATAGGGACTCCATAGAGACCCAATAGTGACCCCATAGGTGTCCCATAGAGACCCCATAGGGACTCCATAGAGACCCAATAGTGACCCCATAGGTGTCCCATAGAGACCCCATTCAGGTCCCATAGGTGTCCCATAGAGACCCCATTCAGGTCCCATAGGTGTCCCATAGGTGTCCCATAGGTGTCCCATAGAGACCCCATAGTGACCCCATAGGTGTCCCATAGAGACCCCATTCAGGTCCCATAGGTGTCCCATAGGTGTCCCATAGAAACCCCATAGGTGTCCCCTAGAGATCCCATACAGACCCCATAGGGGTCCCATAGGGGTTCCATAGGTGTCCCATACAGACCCCATAGGTGTCCCATAGATGTCCCATTCTGGTCCCATAGGTGTCCCATAGAGACTGCACAGATGTCCCATAGGTGTCCCATAGAGACCCCACAGTGTCCCCATAGGTGTCCCATAGGAGTCCCATAGAGACCCCATTCAGGTCCCATAGGTGTCCCATAGGTGTCCCATAGGTGTCCCATAGAGACCCCATAGTGACCCCATAGGTGTCCCATAGAGACCCCATTCAGGTCCCATA
>NW_024963796.1:1316-2111 GCF_019238085.1 Lagopus leucura
TAGTGACCCCATAGGTGTCCCATAGAGACCCCATTCAGGTCCCATAGATGTTCCATAGAGACCCCATAGAGACCCCATAGGTGTCCCACAGGTGTCCCATCGGTGTCCCATAGGGATCCCATAGAGACCCCATAGGTGTCCCATAGGTGTCCCATAGGTGTCCCATAGAAACCCCATAGGTGTCCCCTAGAGATCCCATACAGACCCCATAGGGGTCCCATAGGGGTCCCATAGGTGTCCCATACAGACCCCATAGGTGTCCCATAGATGTCCCATTCTGGTCCCATAGGTGTCCCATAGAGACCCCATAGGTGTCCCATAGATGTCCCATTCTGGTCCCATAGGTGTCCCATAGAGACTGCACAGAAGTCCCATAGGTGTCCCATAGAGACACCACAGAGTCCCCATAGGTGTCCCATAGGTGTCCCATAGGAGTCCCATAGAGACCCCATAGGTGTCCCATAGTGACCCCATAGGTGTCCCATAGAGACCCCATAGGTGTCCCATAGATGTTCCATAGAGACCCCATAGGTGTCCCATAGGTGTCCCATAGAGACCCCATAGGTGTCCCATAGGTGTCCCATAGGTGTCCCATAGAGACCCCATAGGTGTCCCCTAGAGATCCCATACAGACCCCATAGGGGTCCCATAGGTGTCCCATACAGACCCCATAGGTGTCCCATAGATGTCCCATTCTGGTCCCATAGGTGTCCCATAGAGACTGCACAGATGTCCCATAGGTGTCCCATAGAGACCCCATAGGTGTCCCATAGGTGTCCCATAGGTGTCCCATAG
>NW_024963796.1:2211-2860 GCF_019238085.1 Lagopus leucura
TAGGTGTCCCATAGAGACCCCATAGAGACCCCATAGGTGTCCCATAGGTGTCCCATCGGTGTCCCATAGGGATCCCATAGAGACCCCATAGGTGTCCCATAGGTGTCCCATAGAGACCCCATAGAGACCCCATAGGTGTCCCATA
This sequence comes from Lagopus leucura, assembly GCF_019238085.1. Lineage (NCBI taxonomy): Eukaryota > Metazoa > Chordata > Aves > Galliformes > Phasianidae > Lagopus > Lagopus leucura. Next base: position 2,357 of record NW_024963796.1, read on the forward strand.
GAGACCCCATAGAGACCCCATAGGTGTCCCATAGAGACCCCATAGGTGTCCCATAGGTGTCCCATAGAGACCCCATAGAGACCCCATAGGTGTCCCATAGAGACCCCATAGAGACCCCATAGGTATCCCATAGAGACCCCATTCAGGTCCCATAGGTGTCCCATAGGTGTCCCATAGAGACCCAATAGTGACCCCATAGGTGTCCCATAGAGACCCCATTCAGGTCCCATAGGTGTCCCCTAGAGATCCCATACAGACCCCATAGGTATCCCACAGGTGTCCCATAGGTGTCCCATAGAGACACCATAGAGACCCCATTCAGACCCCATAGGTGTCCCATAGGTGTCCCATAGAGACCCCATAGTGACCCCATAAATGTCCCATAGAGACCCCATAGAGACCCATAGAGACCCATAGAGATCCCATAGAGACCCCATAGAGACCCCATAGAAACCCCATAAAGATCCCATAGAGACCCCATAGAGACCCCATAGAGACCCCATA
>NW_024963797.1:0-1343 GCF_019238085.1 Lagopus leucura
TTTTTTTCCAGTATTTCTTTTGGTTATCATATGTAAAACAAGTGAAGAATACCAAGAAGTATTAGGAATTTTTGAAAAGTGGTCATATCAGAATAGTCCCTGTCTTGCCCTCTGTTTTTGCCCTCTACTCTTCTCTTCATCAAGCTAAGCAGAATATAAATGTTTCATGTTCCAAATACTAAAGAATGTGACAATAGTACTCAAAAAATTCATTTCAATAGCTTCTTGAATGAGAATAATAATGACACTTATCTCTCCAAGTTACATTCAGAATTTGCTTATTTAGGCGCTGTTTTGAATCAACTAACAAATTTCAAGCCAACCCTCCCAAACCTCTAAAATACAATCTCTGTTTTTATTTCTGTTATGAAACATTACTTTTAGTTCTACTGTGTATTTAAATACATTATGGCACAAATATCATTAATTATGTACATGTTTACTGTGTGGTGAGGCTGATATCTGATTGACGGGATGCCTTCCAGAGAGACCTAGACAGACTTGAGCAGTGGGCTTGGGTGAACCCCTTCAGATTCCATAAATCCAAGTGGAAGGTCTTGCACCTGGCTTATTACAACCCCCACTTATCAGTACAAGCTGTGGGATGTGAGTATAGAACATAGCCCTGTCAAAAAGGACCAGAGGTTACAGGTAGATGGCAAGCTGGACATGCGCCAGCAGTTTGCCCTTGCAGCCAAGAAAGCCACTTGGTTTTCTTGGCTGCATTAAGAGAAGTGTGCTGGGCTGCATTAAGAGAATTGTGGCCAGCAGTTTGTGGGAAGTGATTCTGCCCCTCTACCCTGCACTGGTGAGGCCTCACATGGAGTACTGTATTCAAATGTGGAGACTGAGTACAGGAGAGATATAGACCTGTTGGAGCGTGTCCAGAGGAGGGCCGCAAAAATGATCCAAGGGATGAAAGAAATTCCCTACAAAGGTTGAGAGAGCTGGGGCTATTCAGATTGGAGATTCTTCTCCAAGCCTCTCCTCAGGAAGACTTCATTGTGACTTTTCAGTAAAGGGATGCTGTAAGAAGGAAGGACTAGGGTCTTTACCAGAGTCTGTTGTGATAGGACAAGAAGAAATGGTTTCAAACTACAAAAGGGGAAATTTAAATTGGACATAAAAAAGAAGATTTTTTCAATAATGGTGGAACAGATTGCCTAGAGATGTTGTGGATGACCCATCCCTGGAGATATTTAAGGTCAGGCTGGATGGGGCTTTGAGCAATCTGATGTGGCTGTAGGTTTCCCTGTTCATTGCAGAGGAGTTGGACTAGATGATATTTACAGGTCCTTTTTGATTCTACAGTTCTTAATTTCTTCCATCACTACTCCAAGGAG
>NW_024963798.1:0-433 GCF_019238085.1 Lagopus leucura
GCGGGGGGGTGGTTAATGATGGGTCACGGATTAGCGAGGGGTAATCAATTAGTGAGGGGGTCATTAATTAGTGCCGGGTCATTACTTGGTCATTAGGCCATTGGGGATGGGGTCATTAATGAATTAGCGGTTAATTATTGCAGGGTGCGGAGCGCCGGTGTGATTTCTGGGAGGGGGGCGCGATGAAGGATTAATTGGGGGCTCATTAGCATCCGAGGAGGGCGCGAGGAGGGCGGAACGGTTAATGAGCGAGGCGCCAATTAACGGCCGCAGGGCGGCGCTCCGAGGGGCCGTGCGACTTCTGCGTGGGGGGGGCGGTGCGGAGGGCGGCGCTGGGGCACGAGGAGCTGATCGCGTGTGCGGACTGCGGCCGGGCCGGTGAGCGAGTGTGCAAGGGGCGTGCAAGGAGTGTGCAATGGGGGGGAGTGTGCAC
>NW_024963798.1:533-1340 GCF_019238085.1 Lagopus leucura
AAGGGGTGAGCGGTGTGCAACGGGGGGAGCGGGAGGGGAGTGTGCGAGGGGGCCTATGGGGCTCTATGGGGTTCCTATGGGGTTCCTATGGGATTCCTATGGGTTTCTATGGGGTCCCCCTGGGTTCTCACGGGTTCTCTGGGTCTCTGTGTGCCCCCACCCCAGGCCGCCCACCTTATGGCTTCTATGGGGTTTCCATGGGTTCCTATGTGTTCCTATGGGGTTTCCATGTGTTTCCATGTGTCCCTATGGGGTTTCCATGGGTTTCCATGGGTTCCTATGGGTTTCCATGGGGTTTCCATGGGTTTCCGTGGGTTTCATTGGGTTCCTATGGGGTTCCTATGGGGTTTCCATGGGTTCCTATGGGGTTCCTATGGGTTTCCATGTGTCTCTATGGGGTTTCCATGGGTTCCTATGGGTTCCTATGGGTTTCCATGGGTTTCCATGTGTCCCTATGGGGTTCCTATGGGTTTCCATGTGTCTCTATGGGGTTTCCATGGGTTTCCATGGGTTTCCATGTGTTTCTATGGGTTTCCATGGGGTTTCCATGGGGTTTCCATGGGTTCCTATGGGTTCCTATGGGGTTCCTATGTGTTTCCATGTGTCTCTATGGGTTCCTATGGGTTCCTATGGGTTCCTATGGGTTCCTATGGGGTTCCTATGGGGTTCCTATGTGTTTCCGTGTGTCTCTATGGGTTCCTATGGGTTCCTATGGGTTCCTATGGGGTTCCTATGTGTTTCCATGTGTGTCTATGGGTTCCTATGGGTTCCTATGGGTTCCTATGGGTTCCTATGGGTTCCTATGGG
>NW_024963799.1:0-4956 GCF_019238085.1 Lagopus leucura
TTGTTTGTTTGTTTGTTTGTTTTTATTTTGGGTTTCAGTATTCCACATCAAAACATCATGTAGTGTACGGGGTATTAAAGTGTTAATGCCCAATCCCAGGTACCTATCCCTGTACATTACAGCAGTCACGGGATCTGGCCCTTCTGGGTGGGGGGGGGCGCTCTCTTGCTGCCTGGCAGTGGGTGCTGGAGGGTGCTTTCCTAGCCGTTCCAAGCTTTTCAGGTTTGAATCGGTTCCGCGAACTCTCTCTCTCTCTCTCATCTTGTCTGATTTATTAATCTCAATTTCAATTAAATTGTATATATTGTGTAATCTTGTATTCCAATAGTATAGTAAAATAAGCTTTCCTCCATAGATTGTTGCCGCTGCTCTTTTCCTCCCTTCCTTCCTTCCCATTTTTGTGGGACTGGGGTGAGGGGGGGAGGGCAGAGGCCTGTCGCCCCTGTTACGGACATAGATTGATCTAGTCAACTCCGTGACAGATTTTTGGCACCCAACGTGGGGCTCGAGCTGCTTTTTAGCTTTTAGAACGAATCCCTTTTTCTCTCTGCTCTTAGAGAGCTTCGTTAGGGAGCATTATCAGTAGTTCAGGTTTCTGTGCTGGAAAACCTGACCTTGAAAGATTAGGCGTACTGCCAGTGTTCTGGGATATTTGTAAACTTTGAGCACTACTTAGTCTGGGTAGTGCCTTTTTTTTCTTTTTTTTTCCCTGCTCTTGTTAGCTTCAATTCATTAACCCCTTTTTAGCAGGCACCTCTGATGAACCCACTCGTTGTCGTGGGGGCGCTGTGTAAAGGATTTAAAGCAATGGTGTTACTCACAACCTACTGGCCAATAATCCATCTTGCATTTACGTGTGTTGGAATTGCATCCGTATATAGGTACCTAATGGCACTGATGGAGACACCTATGTTTTACCTACTTGCAATGTGGTATGATTTGAATTTTGACATTTACATCCCGGAAGGAATGGCTAATTTCACAAACAACTACATCCCAGAAGGAATGGCTAATTTCACAAACAGCGACATCCCAAATGGAATAGCTAATTTTACAAACAACACGATGTTCAGACCAGTCTCCGGGTTTTCTTTTCGGTTTGTCAAACGTTTTTTGAATCCTGAATTAATAGTCATGGTGGTGTGCGTGTCATCAATTCTTCTGAATGTATTCCAATTCATTTGTAATAAGGGGAAGGAGTCTTCTCCAAAACTAGAGAATGATGACTGGCAGGGGATATGGAAAGGTTTAGGAAAGGTCTTAGAAGCATGGGGACCCACAGTGTCATGGGATTTTACTCTTGAACACCTGTGGGATCCTGAGAAACTAAGCCAGTATTTGAGTCAGGGACTATGCGGCTTACATAAATCTAAGGAGGTACAACTGATTTGGGGTTTGGCTTGTGCTTACCGTGCCCTATATAATACCATTTTGGAGAGAGAGAGTTTCCAAGCTGAGGTTCAAGCCAAAGGGGAAAATCCCCAAGTCAAATCTAATCAATCACAGGAGACACCAGTAACAATACCAGTTGCTCCTGTGGAGGGCAAGAAATGGAAACGAGTGTCTTCACGTCTTGAACGAAAAAGAGAAGAAGAGGAGGAGGTGGAGGAAGATCCAGGCGAGGGGCCCTCCTCAGAACCACCACCATCGCGAAAGGCAAAAGGGAAAACTAAGAGACATGCAGAAGAGAGTGAAAAAGAGGAAGTCTCTATTACTACTCGCCGGCCTCTAAAGATGACTGAAATCCAAGGTTCAAGAAAGGAGTTTACATGCCGCCCGAATGAAACTCTTGTTTCCTGGTTGGTTCGCTGTTGGAACAGTGGGGCCCATAGCTTGTCTCTGGATGGTAATGAAGCTCGCCAACTAGGCGCCATTGCCAGAGATCCAGCTATTGATAGAGGAATTAGTCGGTGTTCGGATGAGGCTGCCTCCCACTGGGAACGAGTGTTAACAGCCGTGAAGGAAAAGTATCCCTTCAAAAATGGCTTGAATATTGCGATGAAAAAATGGGATACAGTTGAAAAGGGTATCCAGTATTTGAGGGAAATAGGCGTGGTGGAAATGTTGTATGACCCTGACTTTGTTCCTAACCACCCACACCAAAACCGCGACCCTGAAAAAGTGAGGACAACGCCTGAGATATGGCAGAAAATCGTGACAACAGCACCGGACAAATATGCCGCTACACTAATGTCAGTGTGTGACAGATTCAACGAACAACAGAGAACACCCTTTAGTTTATGAATTAATTGTTACGCTCCAAAACTACGAACAATTGCTGTCCCCAATTCATGCTGCCGTTGCTGCTATATCAAAAATGACGGAGCAAGTATCTCAACTGATTAACCGTGACAAACCTGTAGCAGTATCAGAGACACTTGATGGAGATCTGGATAATCAAAAGAGTCTATCGAAGGATATGAAGGAGGTGAAGGAGATGATAAAATGTATGCAAGCCCACCTAACTAAAGACGATGAACCTTCCTTCTCACGTGCACCATCAAAGATCTCAGCTGTTAGAAGCAAACACTCTCCGGCTCAAGTAAGGGGTAATACACCGCGAATTACCTTATGGTATTACCTACGTGACCATGGAGAAGACATGGGGAAGTGGCACGGTCAACCTACTCCTGTACTACGAGCCCGGGTGAAAGAATTACAAGGCAGATCAACCACCAGTGCAGTTGCTCCAGTTACCACAGGTAATGAATAGAGGGGCCCTGCCCTCAGTCAGGGGGGGGAAAGGGATAATAGAGTATATTGGACTGTGTGGATTCGATGGCCTGGCACATCAGAACCACTGAAATATAAGGCACTGGTGGACACTGGTGCACAGTGCACTCTGATGCCCTCGAGTCACCAAGGGACAGAATCAATCCATATTTCTGGAGTGACCGGGGGCTCTCAAGAATTGACTGTGTTGGAGGCTGAAATAAGCCTCACTGGTAAGGACTGGCAAAAACATCCTCTATACCGCTGCTGGAGAGAATGGTCCCACTTGGAGTTTGTGGCAAAGAGCCTCAGGAGAGACCCGAGGCTGACCCTTGGGATTCTGGAGTCGGGCGTACAGAGGGTCTGAAGAGCACTACACTCCAACTGAAAAGGAGATCTTAGCTGCATATGAGGGAGTTCGGGCTGCTTCCGAAGTAGTCGGTACTGAAACACAGCTCCTTCTGGCACCTCGACTGCCAGTGCTGAACTGGATGTTTAAAGGAAAGGTTCCCTCCACCCATCATGTTACTGATGCCACTTGGAGTAAGTGGATTGCACTGATTACACAACGAGCACGGATGGGGAACCTCAGCTGTCCAGGAATCCTAGAGGTCATCATGGAGTAGCCTGAAGGTAAAAAGTTTGGAACACCACCAGCAGAAGAAATATCACGTGCTAAAGAAGCCCCACCATACAATGAACTACCAGAGAATGAAAAGAAATATGCCCTGTTCACAGATGGATTGTGTCGTATTGTGGGAAAGCATCGCAGATGGAAATCTGCTGTGTGGAGCCCCACACGACAAGTTGCAGAGGCCACTGAAGGGAAAGGAGAATCAAGGCAATGTGCAGAGGTAAAGGCTGTCCAACTGGCCTTAGATGTTGCTGAACGGGAGAGGTGGCCAATGCTCTATCTTTACACTGACTCATGGATGGTAGCAAATGCCTTATGGGGGTGGTTACAGCAGTGGGAGCAAAATAACTGGCAAAGAACCCTATTTGGGCTGCTGAACTGTGGAGAGACATTGCTGCCCGAACAAAGACTATAGTTGTAAAGGTGTGCCATGTAGATGCTCATGTGCCCAAGAGTCGGGCTACTGAAGAACAGCAAAATAACCATCAGGTAGACCAAGCTGCCAGAATTGAGGTGGCTCAAATAGACCTGGACTGGCAGAACAAGGGTGAATTATTTCTGGCTCGGTGGGCCCATGAGACCTCAGGTCATCAAGGGAGAGATGCAACATACAAATGGGCTAGAGACCGAGGGGTGGACTTAACTATGGATGCCATTGCACAGGTTATTCATAACTGTGAAACATGTGCCATCATCAAACAAGCCAAGAGGATGAAACCTCTGTGGGAGGAAGGGCGATGGCAAAAGTACAAATATGGGGAGGCATGGTAGGTTGATTATATCACCTTGCCATGATCTCGCAATGGTAAGCATTATGTGCTTACTATGGTGGAGGCAACCACTGGGTGGCTTGAAACATATGCAGTACCCCATGCTACCGCCCGAAACACCATACTGGGTCTCGAGAAACAAGTCCTGTGGCGACATGGCACCCCAGAAAGGATTGAGTCAGATAACAGGACTCATTTCAAAAATTCTCTTGTAAATACTTGGGCCAAAGATCATGGCATTGAGTGGATTTACCATATTCCCTATCATGCACCAGCCTCTGGTAAAATTGAACGATACAATGGATTGTTAAAAACGATGCTAAAAGCACTGGGTGGCGGAACATTTAAGCACTGGGAGAAGCACTTGGCAGAAGCCACCTGGTTGGTCAATACCAGAGGATCTATCAATTGTGATGGTCCAAACCAATCCAGTTCCCTACATACCATAGAGGGAGATAAAGTCCCCGTTGTACATGTAAAGAACATGTTAGGAAAGGCAGTTTGGGTTCTTCCAGCTTCTGGACAGGGCAAACCTCTCCGTGATACAGTTTTTGCCCAGGGACCAGGATGCACTTGGTGGGTAATGCAGAAGAATGGGGATGTCCAGTGTGTACCACAGGGAAACTTGATGCCGGGGGAGTGCAGTTACTAATTCTATGTATATATATGTATATATATAGCTATGTGTGTGTAATGCATTGTAATCATTTTTTTGTTTGTATATATGTATATATATTTTAAGCATGATGTAACGATGTAGAATAAGGGGTGGAATGTCATGGGTCTATGTTTCTTGTTTGTTTGTTTGTTTGTTTTTATTTTGGGTTTCAGTATTCCACA
>NW_024963800.1:0-25745 GCF_019238085.1 Lagopus leucura
CCATCTCCCCTCTCAGCAGCTCCATTCCCCCATTCCCCCATCGCCGTCCCACCCCGGCAGCGCTCCGCGGGGCGGCGCTGGGAGCGGTGGCGGTGCGGTGCCGCGGTGCCAGCTCAGCGATCAGAGAGGCTCTGCTCCGCTGCACCTCTCCCGGCTCACAATGCCGGGCCCTGCAAGTTTAAAAAAAAAAAAAAAAAAAAAAGAAAAAAAGAAAGAAAAAAACAAAACTCAGAAACTTCAAAGCCAGGTTGTGGGTCTGAAAAGGATGAATCCTGCCGGGGTGGGTCTGCACGCCGGAGGGGTAGCAGGGGACACAACGGTTTTTGCCCTGAGCTGCACACCCTGAGGTGGGCACCTCCGTAATCGGTAGCTTTGTCCGCAGGGTTTATGTTGTCTGCCTGGGGCCGCTTCTCTAAATCGCTGTGTAAATTGAAAGCTCCCCCCCTCCTACCCCCCCCCCTCCCCAACGCCTCCCACCCTTCCCAGCTCACTACCTTTTTTTAATTAAAGCTTTTGACTCTCCCGGTGTTTACTGTCTTATGTAAAGTATCTAAACAAACAGCTTCAGGAGAACACAAACACCAAAGGGAAGCTGGGCCCCCATTCTTACCCCTTTATTGTCCCGGCGCCCCCCGGCTCCTCCCCCGAAAAAAAAAAACAAAACAAAACAAAAAAAAACCGTGCATCTCTCTGCATGTCATAGTTACAGTTCCAAAAGGAAATTGCTTTTATTTGTAAAGGAGGCTTTAAAAAGCAGTGACATGAAGGGGAAAAGCTCCTTAAGGAGGAAGGTCACAGGGTTAGGGGAGAGATTAAAGGAACGATCCCTCCACCTCACAGGCAGAGCAGTGTGGAGGCTGCCTGGCTCTGGGGAGGAGATGCTGGGGGCTGGCGTTGGACTCTGAGCCGTGCCTAGTCCCGCACGGGCACCACGCAGCTGTCCAGGAAGGGAGAGGATGGTGGGAAATGATATTTCTTATGTGAACCTCAAATCCGCCCCCCTCCCCCCCAGTGCTGAAGGAAATACCCCCATGATATCTGGGGAAGGGGAGGGCTGAGATCCCTCAGAGCTCTGGGGGATCCAGAGGATTATGGGATGCTCTGTGCCCGTGGAGATGGAGTCATGTAGGAGTCTGGCCCCGACCCTCCTACCAGTTCTCCTGCATCCAAGTGCCAACATTGATGCCGCCCTTGCTGCTGGGGCACTGCCAGCACAGGGAAGTGGCTGTGACATTTCCCCACCCATGGGTCTGTCCCAAAGGGAATACATGGCTGCACCTCCAGCTCCAGGCAGCCAAAGCTGTCCCATGCCCCACGTTCACCCCCAGATCTTTCCCAGAGCTGCATTGATCGTGGCCCTTCAGAGCCCCCCGGGAGTCCCCTGGGGCTGAGTGACATTTGTGACATTTGTAACACAAGGAGCTGGAACGATCCAGCCTCAGCTTGGCACTTCCACTCCCCGTATCCTCCTCGGGAGTGAGGCAGCAGCGTTGTCCTTGATATTTGGAGAAGGGCTGCGTCGGGGAGGCTGCTCCTAAATATGTGCATTTAGATTGTCCGAGGGAATTGCTGACATTCGCCCGCTTTGTTTTCGGGTGCTATTAGTGTCACTCAGCACACCTCCATCTGCACGCTGGGCAGCCAATGCCCGGCTGTGCCCGCCAGAGGTGCTGCTCAGCACTCATCCTGGAGATAAATAAATCCACACCGTTCCTCACAGCCTGTGCCCTGAGAGCATCCTTCGTGCTCTCGGCTCACCTGCCAGGGAGCAACACGTCCTGTTCGTGTTACACCGTGTTTATGGACACTCATTGAACACAGCCTCCTCGCTTCCCGGGCTGGGGAAAGGCTCTGTGCCCCGGTGCTGAGCCCTGAGCTGGGAGCTCATCCTTCCTTCCTTTTCTGCATCGCTGCTTTTATATAAAACAGAACGACGGAGCATAAAGCCCGGCACACACAACTGGCTGGGAACTGACTGGGCGTCGTAGATACACACCGTGGCCATAAATATTCATGGAGGTACAGTCGGCTGCGGTGGGGGCTCACGGCAATGTAAATAATGCTGTATATACTGAGCTGCTGTGAGCTGTGCTGTGCGTGGGAAGAGCGTGTCATCACGAAATCAATGTTATGAATCCGTTACAGTGTGAGGGGTGGCATGTCAGTGCCCAACAGTGGGAGCGTAGGGGTGCTGCTGGGCTGTGAGTGGGGACAGGGGAAGGGTGATCCCCCTCCCTGTGCCACCAGAGACGTGATGGAGAAATGTGGGTGCAGGTGGCAGAAATGAGAAGAAATGAGACAGAAATGTGTTTTACTGGATGCTATGCGGTGTTAGATGTAACGGTGGCCCTGGTTGACTATTTGGGGTGGGAGAGGGAAGACTTTCTGATAATGAATGGGTTTAGGTGGGAACTGATGCTGCACACAATGATGTCAAGCATCTCTTCAGAAGAATTATTTTTGTAAGTGCTTTCAGCTTTCTAAATGTCTGTGTGTCAGCCCGTGGTACTAACCAGCACTGCCAAAGCTCCTAGGGCATGCAACCTGATGGAGCTGTAGGTGTCCATGCTTTTGGATGTCCCTTCCAACTCAAACAACTCTATGATTCTGTGACGTGGATGTCTTGTGCTTTTCTCCTGGGTAAAGGAGGCTTCATGAAGCCAAGAAAAATTTCTGGGTTGAAATCCACCCCTTCCAACAGGCTTGCCAGTGTCTGTGTGTGAACCACCCAACCCTTCTCTTCACACTGTCTGCAGTGGAGTGATGCCTCCCAGCCAAGCACTGCCCTTCCCAGCCCCATCTTTGCTGAGTCATGCTGGGAGCCCTGCAGCACAGCAGCCTCTGCCCCACACCACTCCCATGGTCAATGATCAAAGGTCTTTTGTAAAGTGGATAAAGTGGATCACAACTCGTTCTCGTATTGTTCAAGAAAAAACTGCTGGTGCTGCAAAAGAGTCTTCTTGATTATGGGCCTTTCAGAAGTCCATAGGACGAGAAGTGCTGTGTGTACCTTAATGCAGAGACATAGCACAGGAGGTGGGGTTATACATGGATGTGACTGTGGGCATATTCCTAAAATTGTTCTCAGTCCATAGATTATTGCAAAGCAGTTCAGCATTTCACGTTTTGACCCACAGTGCTGGAGGTATGAGTTCTGTTAGTGCTGTTCTACTCTGAATGGCACTATCATTCACGTTTTTGGACATATTTGCTTACAGTTTCTCCTTGCAGGTTTGCCCCAGACAGATAATTAGCAATCCTTGCGGAACTTCTCCTTGTGCAGAGTCTGTGTTTGTGAGCTCAGGAGTATTGCAACCCATGGAACTCCATGCAGAGGCTGCTGGTTGAGCAGGAGGGCAAAAGAGATGCGTTGGCTGTGTTATCAGATGTGATGGGTGACCAAGTTTGTGGCCAGGATGCTTTGTGAATAAGTGGGCTGGAGAGGTGAGAGTTAGGCTTCCACCACAGACCTCAGTGCAGACATGAACATTCTGTGTTCCCACCCCCTGCTGCAGGACAGCATCCCCTGCCCACCACCAGCAAAACCAGACGGAGTGAGCAGGGGACACAGAGTGTCTGAGTTCTGCAAAAAAAGTCCTGAAAATGAACACTAAATATCCCTGCAGCACTGCCAGAGTCAGCTCAGTTATTTAGGCCATTGGTGCCTTTGGGAAGGTGGTGATGATGACGGCGGTGATGATTAGAGCGATGACAACAGTGATGATAATAATGATGATGAAGATGATTAGGGTGGTGACGACAATGATGATGACGATGACAGAGATGATGATGACAGTTGCTCGTTGGAGAGGTCAATGGGATGTGCACAGTGTGACCTCTAAGTGCCACACTCAGCTCTGTGGACAACAGCATTTGTTTGCCTGCTCCTCACACTAGCAATCTGCGCACTACACAGAAACACATTTAACATCTCTGAAAACACATTTTAGCGGCCTGGTACTTGACCTCACCATTATTTTCAATTAGACTATCAGGCACTGTTTCTGTCCCAGAGGTTTGTGTGGCTGCACACCTGGTGCTGTACTGTGCACAGAGCAGTGTGGTTTGCTTGAGCTTTTCGGTGGGCTGACTAAACCATGCAGCTTAGCATTAACGTGGCCTATAAGTATTCTTCAATACGATGCAAATAAGTACAATCAGATGATTTTTACTGATTTATTTTTGCATCCTTTCCTATTCTGATTAATGGACTGGAAGGTGCGGGAGAGGAAAACAGCGAAGTGCAAAGGCCGGTGGTGTGTTGTGCTTCATGCAAATTTCCCTTTTGGAACTAATGACTGTGTCATGCGGAGGAAGGATCTGGAGCAAAAGTCTTGTGAGGAGCAGCTGAGGCAACTGGGATTGTTCAGTTTGGAGTAGAGGAGGCTGATTTCTCTTTACAGTTCCCTGAGACTGTGGTGAGGTGGAGGTGGGTCTCATCACCCAAGTAACAGCTATTGCATAGGAGGGAATGGCCCTAAATTGCCCCAGGGGAGGGTCAAGTTGGATATCAGGAAGAATTTATTCTCAGAAAGAGTGGTGATGCAGTGGCACAGGCTGCCCAGGGAGGCAGTGCAGTCACTGACCCTGGAGGTGTTCCAGAGCTGTGGAGCTGTGGCACTGAGGGATGTGGTTTAGTGAACATGATGGAGATGAGTTGCAGTTGGAATAGGTGATCTTATTGATTCTATGATTTCAAATGGCAAAATCTATGCCAAAAGAGGAAAAAAAAAAGATGCATTTTGTGTGACATGTGGTTTGGGTAGGGCAGCACAGTGCTGCTGTGTGTTTCCTTGATCGTTGTGCACATCAACAGAGGTGGGATCTATGAGTCCCCATGCCCTGATCTCCCATCACAGAGAAACAAAGTGACAGGGACTTTGCTCCAGCACAGTGGTTGCTTTGAAAAATTATTTCAGGCAGGTAATTTATCAGTTTTAGTTACTCTTTAATCTCCCTGATAGGCATGGCATGGAGGAATCCTTTCTGAATGGGGGAGCTGGTTTGAAGAGACCCAAGAAGGCTGGGAGAGCTGGAGAGAGGCAGGGATGAACGGTGTAGTAGGATAGAGGGATGAAGAGAGTGGTGGAAAGAGGGATGCGGGGATGAAAGAAGGATTGGAAAGAGGGATAGAGGAAGGGCGTAGGATAGAGGGGTGGAAAGAGGAATACATGGAGTGATAGAGGGATGAAAGAAAGGATGTGAAGATGGAGAGAAAGATGGGTAGAGATGGAGGGAAGGATGGTGGGATGTAGGGGAGATAGAAAGATGGAGGAAAGGACGGAAGAAATAATGGAAAGAGGGATTGAGGAAGCATGGAGGGAAGCGACAGCTTTTTTTGCCATGCCGCATAGCCTGGCCCTGCTCTGCATCCTGGTTCTGCTGCCCACAGCCAACACCTCCTTTTGTAACTTGACAAAACTCAAGGCTATTCTTTTGTTTCACAGACACCTGCCCAGATAAGAGCTCCTCCTGTCTTCATTTCCATAAACACAAGAACATATTTTTTTTCCTATTCAAGGCATTTGAATAATTTCCCTTCAGTCACAGATACATGCACGTTCTAGCTCAAGGTGTGTATTGCTTTTTATCCCATAGGTATAATTCTGGCTTTATTACACATTAAGTTGAGTCCAAACTTCTGCTTGCTTGGGTACAAGGAAAAGCACTCCAGTTAATTCCCAACAATATAATGTGCTACTGGGAACCTGAGTTGTGTCTATAAGCTCCTAAGAAAATTAACCCAGGCTTTCCACTTGAGACTTGATTGGTTTTAAATCAAGATCACAAACCAACTATAGGCAGGTTAATGACAACTAGAAGAAAAAAATTGCACCGATGAGCCCAAAAGGCCCCAAGGTACATTAACCACGAGACTCATTTTTTCCAATCTTCAGCAATGCAAACTCTCAAGGAAAACCTTTCCAGTGCCTAAAATATATAACTCAAATAGGATTGCTTTCATTCTTACTCATGGCACAAAAGAAATTTACACTGGCATCTTCCAAGGCAGAATAGCTTCAAATCTTTCATGCAAATTGCTGTAGCTGGAGGGCTGTAGACCTGCTCTGAGCAGCCAAAGCTATGAGAAACCTCAAAGACAGGCTGCTGTGTCTCGCCAAAAGAAAACACCCAGTTGCAATGATGCTGCTAGGGAGATTTGTGCTGGATCATGTGAGGAAGTGGCATATTTCCACCATGGAGTCAGTCATGTTTCTGCACAGCAAGGCACAGTGACTTGGGCTGTGTTGTTCATGTAGGAATGGATATGGACTTTCCCTTTTGGTTAAGACAAGAAAGGAGGTTCTGTTCCTTCCAGCATCCCAGGGGCTTCTTGCAAATTGCATTTCTTTACTCAAAGACAGAGATATGAGCTAGGTGCAAGGGATCAGAATCCTCTTTTTTATCCTTTCCATCAGTTGTTCCACCTGCTTGGGCACCCAAGGTATCCCCTAGGGCTCTCTGAGGAGCTGAGCATCCTCTCCCCCAGGTTTGGGCAGGCTTGGTCCCACCATACCCACTCCATGAGCCCTCAGCCAGGAGCCAGGTGCTGGAAATAGGCTTCTATTCAGGCAAATGTTTTGATCTGGGGATGATTTGCTGGTGCAGTGACACACTCCTACTTCTCCATGGCAATGGGATGATCTGTAATCAACCAAATGTTTTCACATTCATTTTTCTAGCATGAGGAGAATGAACATGGAAATGATGGATGAAGTGATGGAAAGACCAGGAAAAGAAGGAAAAAACTCAACTTCCTTAACTCACCACCACTTCTAATGGGAGATGACAAGACAGCAGTGCCATAATTAAAACAGTGCCTCATCCAAGGCCAGGCTGATGGCTGGGTGGGGATTTTAATCCCAACATTAATTTACATAGGAGTCTGCTTGGAAAAACCCGTGGAGCACCTGAGCAATTTGGCTGGAAACAGGAATAGGTTTTCCCTCTCAGTTCAATCAGTTGGGTACAAACATCAAACTGGTAAATCCAAGTAAATGATTCCTGATAGTGGTGGGGCAGGAGAGCGATGTCAGGACCTCTAAAACATCCTATTTCTAATATGAAGCCCCAAAGCGACCCACCATGCCTTAACTCATTCCTTCCATGCCTTTTCTGTTGTTGTCTCCCAATAGCTTTCCCTCTGTGTTGAGAATTCTACAGAGAGACCTCGTGTCCTTGTGACAGACACAGCCTGGCTTTGGGCTGCAGGCTTTTTTCTTTATCTTTATTTTTTTGGCAATTTCTCCATTGGCTGCCCGAGGCAGGAGAGTTTTGCTTCCCCAGGAAGAGGCCTTGCCAGGCGTGCTCCCCTGCCTCACACTGCTCTAATTACCAGCACAGGGACATGCAGGTGAGGAGACACAAATGGGGTTAGTTCCTCCTGAAAAAAAACCCTAAAACTAAAAAAAAAATTATAGATCAGATCTGAAACCACCAGGCCAAGAGGTGGGAGGGCAGTGGGATGAGTGCAGCATGCCTGTTGCTGCTGGTCCTAGGGCAATACCTGAGCCCCAAAGTGGGATCAAGGGCACTGTGGGATATGGGCACGAGTTGGGGGCTGCTGCAGCTATCCAGGACCTGCCTGGATTAACAGGTGCATCCATTAACAGATGCACCCAGAAACAGCAAGGTAATGGCTCAGTTCACAGGTATGCTGAGGTTCCCAGGAGAAGTGGGTGCTGGATGCCTCCACAGATTGTGTCCCCAGGAAGCTCTGCCCTGAGTTCTTCTCTTCCCTTACTTTACTTACCAAAAACAGGAGGGCTTCCTGTTCACAGAGTCGTACAACCATAGAGTTATAGAATCACAGAATCATAAAGGTTGAAAAAGACTACTAAGACCATCAAGTCCAACCCCAGCCCATCCCACCATGCCCATTGACCATGTCACTCAGAGCCAAATCTCCATGGCTCTTGAACACCTCCAGGGATGCTGGCTCCCCCAACTCCCTGGGCAGCCTGTGCCAGTGCTCTATCACTCTTTCTGAGAATAATGTTTTTCCTAAAATCCAACCAGATGAGAAAAGGATGCACTGAGTTTTGATTTCCAACCCTGCTGAGGGAGAAGAAATAAAGCAGATGAAAATGCAGTTGGGATGGCAGAACCAGCAGTGTTCCACTGGTCCATCACTGTTTGCTCAGGCCTGGGGGGATGATGCCCTGGTGCTTTCCTTCCAGGTCTCATAGCAAGGAGAAACTCTTCATTGCATTTATTTGGAGGAGTTAATAACTTCAGATGGAAAAGGACAGAGCAGGACACAGAAATTGGGAGATCACACGAGGTCACTTTGTCTTGACAGGCTGTGGCCAATTCCTGAGCTCTATCTTTATCCAAAGACCTAGAAACCGTGCCAGCATCATTGCCATGTGTAACCCTCTACAAAAAGCTCTCATTCTACTGCTGTTGGCTTAGTGAGGACGAATGCAGGTCCAGCCCCAGCTCCAGCAAGGTACAAACTGGAGCTTCTACAGGTATCTCCCTGCAGGATGCACTGCTGAAGGGAAGTAGGGGACAGGTCTCCTTGTCCTTTGCAGACAGGATCTGGGTTTTTGCTGCAGTTCCTGAGCATGACTGGCTGCTCCCACGCCCACTCCATCCCTGGTGGGATGCTCTCAGCAGGGTGATGGATGCTGAGTCAGGGCGGCCGATGGCATCTGTGACCTGAAAAGCAGCATGGCAACAACATGGGCACTTCCGTGGTGACAGATTTGAAGGATCCTGCATTGTCAGAGCTGAGCTGATGAGAATTAATTGCTGTCAGCGCAGGATCTAAGACCCAGCCTGGCTGCTGCTCCCAGCCTTCGCCATTTGAGCAGCCTGCACCCGCTCCGCCAAGTTGGCAAGTGCTCGGTGAACAGATGCTCGGGAAAATTGGATCATTTACAACGTGTTTACAAATACTTGCTGCTGGCCCACTTCCAAGTTTAACATCCTCAGCACTTGGAGAAAACACGCGGGTCTGTACCCAGCCGTGTCCTCCGGTGCTCGCTGGTGGGACTTGCGAGCTCTTGCCCTGTCCATGGGCACAGGGGGAGCAGTGTACCCTGTTCAGCCTGGATGGGACACAGAGGAGGGAGAAGACCTGATGCAGGACAAAGCTGCTGCCATGCAGTGTCACGGGGCTGCACGGCTGGAACTTCCCATGGGGAAAAAGAAGGGTGGGTATGGCTCAGACCAAAGAATGGGTGAGGAATTTGAGTGGATTTCTGGATGTCTATCCATATGCCAACATCTCTGATGACAGCCAACTTGCAAATTCAACAGCAGCAGATTTGGGGAGCACAAAGACTTTGGCTTATAGCTGAAGTAGATACTGCTTAGGAAGACTGGTGATGGTAAAGGCAAAGGCTGCTGCTTCCTTCCTTGGATGTGTACAACTTCCTGAGCCAGAACAAGCACCTCTTAGATTAGGTCATCTCATGGTCAGTGATGCTGATAAAAGTAGATGTCGCATGGAGATGTGACAGGGGAGGTTCAGGTTGGATGTCAGGAAGAGATTCTGCACCAGAGTGTGGTAGGCATGGAACAGGCTCCCCAGGGCAGTGTGCACAGCCCTGAGCTGCCAGAGATCAAGGGGTGTTTGGGCACCACTCTCAGACATAGGGTCTGGTTTTTGAGTGGTGCTGTGTGGAGCCAGAGCTTGGAGTCAATGATCCATAAGGGTCCCTTCAAATTGGGATATTTTATAATTCCATGATTCTGGGTGTGCACATTTCGAATACTTCAAAATAAAACATCCCACTATGCGAGCAACTTTCTGATCCTTCTTTCTTCCAAAGGTCCATTCATTGAGTCCCCAAAATATTGCTCTGAAATGAAGAGCTAATGTGATTGAAGGGCTTTGGGGTGATCACCATACCATGCCTCTGGCCCTACTGTTCACTTATAGCTGTTTGCTCCAGCTTTGCTTTCCATATGCTGAGTGAGCACGGCAGCCCCTGCTCCGGCAGAGCATCCTCCCAGCTCTTACAATTCCTTCTTTAATACAGAAACAAGGGAAGAGGAAGGTATTTGGCTGTGCATCCCCTGCTGGCCTTTACACTGCTGTGGCAGCGACGGCAGAGGGAGCACGTGCTGCTGCCGGCTAGGCATGGAGTTTTTTACCTAGATGTGACTGTTAATTTTAATTTCCTAGCAGCAGCAGGTTAGCCTGGCCCCTCCACCCCCCGGTGATGTTTGCTGATTGGCACGGTGAGCCTGGAGCCATCGCAGCGGCAAGGAAGGGCTTTGCCTCATTGGTGTGAGATCAAATCCTACAGCCTGGCTGCAGTTTGCTCCCAAGTCAGAGACTTGGAGATATCGATTGGGACTGGCGAAGAGATGCGTGCAGGAGAAAGAGCACAAGATTTGGGGATTTAAAAATGGTATAATTGGATTCCTGAATTAAATACAGCCAGCAGGAAGGCTGGCAGCAGCATTCATGTAGGGGCAAGATTTCTAAACCTTAGCTGCTTGCATGGGTAAGGTGGGACCATTGGGAATGTCTTTGCCGCTGTGCCCAAAGGAAAGCATAGATTCCACCTGTGTGGTGTTAGGATGGATTTTCCTGCGGCATCACAGCATAGGCCAGATTGGGACTGGATGCTCTTTAATTGAATCTTCTGTGGTTCTTCAATCCTCTTTCTGAAGGATGAGTGGTGGCTTGTGGTCTCCAAGGGTGCCTCATAGCTGCACTTGCAAATACGCTGCTTCCAGCCACTGAAAATTCGTATTTTTAAATATTTATAGCATTGTAAGTTATAATCCCTTTTGTCTCTTACGTTACAACTTGGAGGCGCAGGCTTGCCATATGTCTCTCTACATCTAGATGTCACAAAACATATGCCCACACAGCGTGGAGGCCAGCAGTTCTGTACGATGATCCCTTCCCTCTATCTGTTCAGTGCTGGGTTCCGCGACACCGGTACATGAGATGCAGGGTGACGTCAGTACCGGAGATGCAGAGTGACATCGGTATTGGAGATGCATGGTCTCTTTGCTCTGAGTCCCAAGTTAGTATTCCCTGGGCTAGAAATGCAGCTACAAGTGGCACTGACCTGCCTCAGGGGGCTCACCTTAAACACAGAGCTTCAGGACAAGGTAGGGACCAACCTGGTGCAACTCATACCCTAAAATCCCACTTTCTTCCCCAAGGCCCCAGGGATGAGCATCTTCAGCATCCCAGTCCACATCATGGGCTCTCCATAACATTATCCAACTACAGGTATAAACTATGAGCTGCTAAACTGCATGTTTGTTATCCTGTAAAGTAAACATATTCATCTTTTACATGCATTTAAATATTTGGAGAGACCTGGGAGTCCCAAAGCAACAACAAGCCCATGCTTTGCAAATCACTACTTGTAGTTTTCAGGTATGGAAGCCTCCCCAGAGGGTTCCCACTCCCCAGCTGCCTCTGGACAGCTGATGCTCTGGCTGTGTTTCCATGGAAACAGAAGATAGATGGGTGAAAAAAGGAGGGAAAAGTTCTCATACTCCCTCAGTGGCATTTCCCAGCTCAGAAAGTGGGTTTGCCCCAGGCGCTGAGGTGGTGACCAGACCTGCAGTGGCACATGACCCAATGTCCCACAGTGGAACATGACTCAGTGCCCCATGGTGGGTCACCTCTGCTGCCTGTTGCCTTCGGAAGACCAGCATGGGGCTAGAGGCTTTAATGGCATTTCTTGTGGTGGCTTTGCTACTTCAGAGTGGGCAATGTGGTTAAAGGGAAGAGGTTCCTAAAAGTTGGGGCAGGGCGGAGACGGTCTCTGTGCATGAGCTGTGACATTAAGGCACAGCCCAAGCACATAACGATGCTCCTTTCCCTCAACCTGCTGCTACAAAGCTTTATTAGCAAACACCCACAAAGGGTTTGTTGCCCTCAGCCCTCTCCCTGACATGAGGTCCCTCCCGGCAAGTGGGGCTGGTGCAGAGCTCCCAACCCAGATTGAGACATCAAACCCAAGGTGCACCGCAGCTGGCTCAAAGCAAACCCGAAATTACACGTGCTGCAGGGAGAGATGACAGCACTGCTATGAAGATCAAGGGTTTATGGAGATGGGGAGGCCAGATCTCTCGCTGGCATCCTGATAGATTATGTGACACATCAGGTGTCAGGGTATCTCCTATTCCTAAGAGGGGCGCATTTGCAGGGCTGACATGTCGGCCCAGGCAAGGAGCAAATCATTAAGTTACATCCCAGCACGAGACAGGCAGAGGCAGCTCACTGAGGTTTACATAGCCTCAGGTGAACTGTACGACAGGAAAATATACATTTGATGTGAGGTTAGGCATTCTGGAACATGAAATAATCATCAGGATGGCTGTTTATTATCGAGTTGGTTGAGAGGTGCTGTCATATAGTGCAGGATCCTGGCTCATGATGGTGACTTCTCTATATACATGACACACACGTCCATGTGTACACACACACACATATATACACACACATACTGAAGGTATTAGCATTTAAACTGTAGTGTGTATGTATATATGCATTATATTTAGAGATATGGCTTTTAGAGGCATGGTTATTAGGCATGGTGGTGATGGGTTGGTGGTTAGATTAGATTATCTTGGCTGTCTTTTCTTAATGATTCTATTATATATATATATATATATATATATATATATGTGCACAACCTGGGGCTTCTAAAATTTTATCCTTTGCTGTAGTTATTTGGATTCACAGAATAATAAAATCACAGAATGAATATGATGGGAAAGACCACTAAGTCCATCTAGTCCATCCATCAACTCCTTACCACGTCCACTAACAATGTCCTTCAGTGTAGCGTTTACCTTTATAAGGGGATTCACCCATGCCTTTTCCATCCATGGTGGGTGGCTTTTGCATATTTGGGCTGTCTACCCCTACACCATCTCTCTTCTTCCATCTCCACACTTTTTCCTATGGGATAGGATAAGGAATTTTAAGGAGAAAATCCCATGAATTCCCAGCAAGACAAACATCTCAGCAAACATAACCTTGAGCTCCGTGCAGATTGGCAGGGTCATGGGGGAAGAATTAAGATCTCACTTCAACACGCTGATGATTACTGAGCCACGAGCTCTGTTTCCATCCACGGTACTGCAGCACATATGGTGAGCCCAGACACATGCTGCTCCAGCCCCGTGACATCCGGCAGCACAAGGGCACACGTCACACAGCAAATATCAGCTCTGATCTGGCTCCAGGGCTTTTTTTCCAGGTATTTTTCAGTGTGGGAAGGGTTTCTTTAAAGCTATGTCTTGAGTGAGATGAAAATAAAATTAACTCTAGGAGGGGATGAGCTGATTGCTGCGGAATAGCAAAAGGCTGGAGGTTTTTAGGTGATGTGGGGGATGGGCTGGCAGTAGGGTTGCCATAGGATGCTGGGGATGATAGGAGGGCCCTTGTGTGCTGCTGGGCTGCAGAAACACCTCTAGAGTTGGGAGAAGTGATAACAGCCCCACTGCTCCCAGTTTGACCACTGAATCAACGTGATGCCTTGGATCCTGTGTCTGTGGGATCATCGCCTGCCATGAAATCAAATGCATTCAGGAACTAATGCCCTCACCTCTACAATCTTGCAGATACTCTTCTTTAGGGGATGTTCAGCCAAACCGAGGCTGGGGAACAGCACACTGCTGTAGCTGCTGCCAGCATGCAGACTTCACTATTGATACATTCAGCTTCCTCCTTCATGGAATCAGAGGATCATAGAATATCCCGATTTGGAAGGGACACACAGGGGTCGAGTCAAACTCCTTCATTATTATAAGCCTAGGTATAATCATATAGAAGAAAGCAATACCATGGATTATATTTTCCCCTTCCTTTCTCCCTGTGAATGCCAGTGCCACGGGGTCTTCTGCCTCCTTGACCATGCCCAAAGAAAATCCCCTCAATGTGCTGGACAAGATCCATCTCCAGGACAACGGTCCTCATGCTGTGACCCTGAATTCATAGCCACTCTCCTCCACCAGCAGACAGGAGCTGCCTCCATTTCCACCCAGGAATCCACTTGTCTCCAGCTTGCGATGCTTTATGCGTTTGTTTCCAAGTGAACAGGATTATAATCATTGCAAAGAAAAAACTTAAATAAATAACCATCTGAAATATTCCAGCAAACACACCAACTGCTCAGCTCCATTCTTCGTTTTTCAGAAGTGGATTTAATTCTGCAGTCTACCTGGATAAAATGAGTTGGCCCCAATTTCACTGTCAGAGCATTAGGAGGAGATTTCATTACTCTAATTTAGCATGAAAATACACTTTAATAGCATTTTCATTTTCCCCTTTTGCAGTATTAAGTAACTGCAAGTATCTTTTCAAGAGCAATTGCCCACAGCTTTTTGCGCAAACACTCTCTTCACAAAAGTCTCATGATGATTTGGGAGAAGCAATAGGGGAAAAAATTGTTCCATTGGCAGAAGACAGGAGAAATCTGGTGTAATATCCACTACTGTCTTATTTATCCTGTGGCTAATTACAGCGATAATCTGTTTTATAAGGGAGGCATTTCAATGTCAAATTTCATACAAGAGATTAACTCAGTGAGAGGGAAGCAGCCATTTTAGGGAAGTGGTGTGATAGGACAAGGGGTTTTGCACTAGGAGGGAAGATTTAGATTGGATACAAGGAAAAGGATTACCCTTACCCTACAGGAAGGATAGTGAAGCACTGGTACAGTGGCACTCAAGGTTGGGCTGGATGGGATTCTGAGCACCTGATGGAGCTGTGGGTGTCTCTGTTCACTGCAGGGAAGTTGGACCAGATGCCCTTTAAGGGTCCATTCCAACTCAAATAATTCTGTGATTCCATGTTCACTGCCCATGTGGGACATCCCTGCTCCAGGCATGGGAAATCCAAGGGATGAGGAATTTGTGTTTTCAAGAGTCCAGCTGAACAGAATTCCAGGAAAGACAAACTCTTGTGCAACCTCCCCTTGACAAGCCATCACTGCTCCATAGGGTGAGCACCCTGCCCTCTCCTCCTTGCACAACGCACTGCTGTGGCTCATGAGTATCTCTGCTCTCCTCCTAAAAATAAAGCCCTGAGCACAAAGGATGAGCCTCCTGCCAGCAGTCTGGCACTGGGCAGAGCGTGGTGTTGACAAGCATGGGGAGTTTTGTCCTTGCAGGTCACACCCTTGAGGGCTGCAGACAGCACTGGGACATGGAACTCCCCATGCCACAACCCCTCCTCCTCAGTGTCCATGTCCCCATGGAGGTGACATGGGATAGAAGCACTACCACCCCAAAAGCCAGCACATAGGAATGTCCCAAGGACAAGATCCCGTGGAAAGGTAGCTCTTATCACTGTCAGCTCAACACATTAGTGAAAGGGCTGAAAGCATTTACAGGTGGTACACGATTTGTATCAGAAGTGTGTCAGTGGTCCCAGTCACCATTTGTCCCTTGTTATATCATAGAAAAAACCTAAACCGATAGCAGACAACAAAAATATATATGTATATATATAGAGAGAGAGAGAAAGAGGAAGAAATGTCAAGATTACTCTCGATCATCACACAAGCAAAGTATCACTAAAACACAGTTCCTTAGAGAGTCCCCTCTCAGCAGTCCTCTCCCTTTCTGTCCCACCTTATGTGGTTCCCAAGGCAAGGGCCTAAGAGCTTACATACAAAGCCCTAAAAGAGAGCAGCTTTGAGGCTGACTCCAGCTGTCAGGATTTCTGCCCTGTCTCAGAAAAAGAAAAGTAGAAAATCTGTCATAAAGTGCTTACAGGTTATCCTTATGGAGTTCAGGCATAAGCCGGGTGTGTTTATTAAGCCCATAGCCTGGCAGAGGGAAGGTGCCTGTATGAATTGCAATACAGTACACTTCAAAAGATTGGTTTGAAACTTTCCCTTGGCTTAGTGCGCTGTTGGATGCAGGGATAAAGCACCCTGTGCTTCTCATGGTGAGCTGCTGGTCACTGCAATGGGCACTGGGGAATAAGATGCTTTTGTATCTGCATGTGATTGTCTCCATCCAGATCTGAATAGGTCATGGAATGGTTTGTATTGGAGGAAACCCTAAAGCTTATCCAGTGCCAACCTCAAGGCTGCTCTTCCTGGGCTCTGTAGCTGTGCTGATGGGACCAAGGCTGAAGTCAGCTGTTCGCATTTGAGTTCTTGGTGATCCCTGATGTTCACCAATCATTCCCATGACCACATCCCATTCCGTGTAACCTTCTCCTCCTAGCAAGGAGCATTCCCAGCTCAGCAGCTCCACACTGGAAGCAGGGCCATGGCTCCAGAGCTGCCCCATTTCCCCCCCCCATATCCCTTCCCCATCCATACCCAGAGACACTGCTAGGAGGTTGAAGCCAGGAGCCAGCCTTTCCTAGCAGAAAAATCTCCTCGTTTATTTACGTTTTCTTCCTGCTGATCTCTGAAAACCATATGAAGTTATTTGCTTCAGCACCTGACAGCAGCCCCCAGGCTAAACTTTTGATCCGCCAGTTTGCTGCCACCTTCACAAAGCGCGGCGGTGCTGAGGCAAGCGGCAGCCAGAGGAGGTGGCCCCATGCTGCTGCACGTCTCCCTGCCCTGAACATCTCCTCTGCAGCAAGGGATGCTTTACAGCACATGTCCCCATCCCACATCACAAGGCCTTTCAGAAATTCACAATGATTGCCCTAAAACTGATACAGCTGTTTCGGTATTTCCACCTCTGGCACTGCTAATGCAAGGCACAGAGGGAAGGAGATCTCTTTAGGAACCTGTGAGCTAAGGAGGCCCAGTGCTGGATAGCCCATATCTCCCATCCCATCTTCTGTTCACATGGATTGCCATGGCACTCATGTAGCTTCTACAAACATGTGTAGTAAGAACACAAGCACAGGCTGAAGTGTACTGATAGGATAAAGAGTAAAGGCTGTAAGCAAAAAGAGTGCAGATGTAGATCAAACATTGGGAAGAAATTCTTCAGTGTGAAGGGAGGCACTGGTACAGGCTGCTCAAAGGAGCTGAGGGTCTGTCCCTGGAGGTGCTCAAGGACAGGTTGGATGGAGCCCTGGGCAGTGTGGTCTTCTGGGAGGTGTCTCTGTCCATGGCAAGGATCTGATGGGCTTTGAGGTCCCTTCCAATCCAAACTGTGATGTGATTCTATGCACCACACTCTTTGTACCATAAATGAGCAGTATGAATTGTCTAGCTGATATATATGTGAAACCACAGGTAGGATGCATACAGAGAAGTAACAACAAAAAGCACATCAGTTGTCCTGATGATATTGAGGGATGGCATCAGAGAGATAAAAGTTAAGGATCGTCTTCTACTCTGGACCAATCGTCAGTCTCTCTTCATCGTATGGATCCTTACCAGCAGCTGGCTCCTGCCCACAACCTGCCTGAGGGAAATGCTTAAGAGCCCTGCAATCCAAGAGATGTGCAGGGAGCAGTGATGTATGTAGGAATAGAGCAGGAGATCATATAAAAGTCCATGGCATTGAGGAACCTTGCCCACCATAGTTAAAAGCTCTTGTGTGTGAGGAGGATGTGAGTGTCTGTACTTTAGATACCGTAGAACCATGGAACAGTTTGAGTTGGAAGAAACCTTCAAGATCATCCATTGCAATCGCATGGAGGCTGCTCTTCCTGGGCTCTATAGCTGTGCTGGTGGGTCCAAGGCTGAAGTCCCATAACACCAGAGTCCTGCTTTTGGGTTGGGCTGTGGTATGTTTGACAGAAGTGAGCATTTTCACAGTCCCTCTGGAGAATTGTAAAACTGATTCTCCTGTCCAGAACTATGCAGGAAAATCTGTAAATCAAGAAGTTACTCCAGGCAAGATTTAAAAAGCTCTAATTGCTTGTTGGATTTACGACAAAAGTGCCACGAGAGACAAACTGATTTCAGTACTTCACCAACATAATTGAGAAAAAAATCATTTTTCTTCCTGCAATAAGTCATCATCATTTAAGGTCTAGTGTTCAGACTTTTCCTATTAATATTGCAGCACTCTATGTGCTTATAACTGGTAACCAAAAGTCCTTGAAGATCAGAAAAGCATAAGGTTTTTGCACAGTGAGCTTAAAAAGCAGCTGCAAATAGAGGTTATCATTTGGGATGTTGCTGTGAAGCACAATGGGAGGCAGCCCTGGCCATACCCTGTTCTCACAACCTTGCAATTTGGACTGAGGCTATTGAAAGCCAGTGGGTTTCAGGGGTTGGTCCAAAATGTTTTGTAAATGTCATTTTAATGCTCTGTACAGCTCCTACTGATGTGCATCAGCTCCTGTGGTTGGTTGGATGGAAGAGGAAGTTGAGGGGTGGAAGATGAGGGTGACGGATGGAAGAGAAGAGTGAAGGGTGGAGGGTGAAGGATAGAAGAGGAAGGTGAAGAGTGGAAGAGGAGGGTGAAGGATGGAAGAGGTGGGAGGTGGATGGGAGAGAAGTGTGAAGAGTGAAAGATGGAAGAGAAAGGTGGTAGAAGAGGAAGATGAAGGGTCAAATAGGAAGGTGTTGGATGGAAGAGGAGAGTGGAGGGTGGAAGAAGAGGGGGTAGGGTAGAAAAGGTGAGTGATGGATGGAAGAGGTGGGTGATGGGTGGAAGGGGAAGGTGAAGAGAAGAAGAGGAAGGTGATGGATGGAAGAGGAAGACAAAGGGTGGAAGAAGAGGATGATGGGTGGAAGAGCAGCTGTCTCAGCTGCTTCTGGGCACACTGTTCTAGAAACACGAAAGAAGTCTTCATACAGCCGCAAAGCAAGATTTCCTGGTGGATACAAAATAATGCTGTAAGCCCAAACATGAAGAAAGTTTAGTTTGAAAGGCCAGAATCTCACAGGGCTCTGTTCCAAAGCTTCAAACAATTAAAGTATCTGGTGCTGGTTTACGGTAGCTGTAAGAATTCTGCACAGCGTAACGCTAACTGGGGGAATATTGACATTCAGTATACTGGCAGCTTCCAATTTAAACTAGTATTTTGAATCAAGAATCTTAAAAGAGTTCTACTACCAGCTTTTATGATAATACTTCTCCCTGATGGTATGGTATATTTCCCCAAGTTGCCACTAGAAGTAAAGCTAAGAATAAAAGCACTTTTTTAATCTTTGCACTTTATATTAAAAAATGACTCTCAATAAACAGCTTCCAGGATCACTTCTGACATTAAACATTGATTTCTATGTCTGTTATAAACCTCCAAGAATTGCCTCAGGCACTTGTAATAATCTAAGCATTAGATCGCAGCACTTTCACTGTCTAATTATTACCTGCTTTAATACAAGCTGTACTTCAAAAATATTTGAAAAAAGAAAGAAAGAAAGAAATTATCTTAAAAACGATCCATCCCCCTGTAATTCCACTGCTGTCAGCCAAATACAGTGCCAACAAGGGGAGTGCAAGTCAGACCACCCAGAAACACAGCCTCCATGGAAAACCATTGTGATTTATACAGAAATGTCAGGATCTTCTTCTTTCTGAACAGGGAAAATCCTCTCCCCGTCTCCCTCATTTCCAGAACGAATAACAGCTGGCTTCACCCTGTCCTATTTACAAAACATGCCTTATTGCTGAACTTGAGGTTAATGTAGCAAAGTGTGCTGCATGAACCTCCCGTGCCCAAGGCTAGGTCCTGCTGGTTTTCATTTTAAAGCCATCATTTATTTTCACATTTGCTCCCAGTACACTGCTTTCCAGAGTTGAAAGCTGGGAACATTCTTCTCTGATTCAATTCAAGGAGGCTGGTGGGATGTACCCAGGTGTGGGGAGGACGTGGAAGGCTTATGACATGGTCTGTATTTAGGGTGCCAAGTGCAGCTGCTTCCATGATTCAAGTGCTTGGTTTGGCTTTACAGTTCCAGAAATTAAAGAAAAATGAAAGACTTGGGAAAGTAAATCATAGTATCAGAGAATTGCAGAGTGGTTTCTGTTGGAAGGGACAGCAGCACCCATCTGGATCCAACCCCTGACATGAGCAAGGACACCTCCCATCACACCAGGCTTCCCAGGGGACTTATCCAGCCTGGCCCTGCGCACCTCCAGGGATGGAGCATCCACAGTGTCTCTGGACAGCTTGTGCCAATGCAAAAATATTTGCATTACCATTAGCTGCACTCTGAAAGCTGCAGACCCCAATGGCTGTGGGCCGTTTGCAATCCGGTTGATCTGATGAAACTGATATTTCTCCCCATAAACATTTCTTCATTTCAGTGCTTCATAAGGAATGGTGATAACATGAAACAGCGCTGTCAATAGAGTGGGAAGATTTCAAGCTCTCCTTAAGTACAGGACTGTGACAACCTGTGTGCTCCCAGTGCATCACTGCACACTCTGCATGCAGTGCTCAACGGGATTTGCACGCTGTTTATTGGCAGCAGAATGCAATGTGATGATCAGAAAATGTCTCCTGGTGGAAGGCATCGGATTAAAGAGAGATGAAAGATTTAAGGAAGGTTTAAGAGAAATATTACAGAAAAATTGGAAGGTCATGATGGAGGAAAACCATCCTATTCCCACCCTACCTGCAGGGCTGCAATGCTATTACAAAGGAAATTGTGCTGCCCCTCGCTCTCATGGCTGTGCATTGGGAGTGGTGTAGGGGTCAGCAGTGCCACCTGTCCCACTGACTCTGGCTGCAGCAGGGTTTCTTGCATGGGAAAGAGGGAGAAGCATTATAAACCAGATTTTTGTCTCTTTGCACAAGGACAATTTGCAATAAAGCCTGTGGCTAACACAAAATGATTGCAGGCTTGCACCAGCACGAATGAGGTCAGGAACCAGCCTGTGGCAAGCGGCACTGAGAAACCTGGCTGAGAAACAAGGAACGTGACATCCTCCAGCCCCTAAATGATGGCAGGACGATGACACCATGGCCTCCAGCATTGTGGGTCAGGCTGCTGAGCATCACAGCGCAGGGACGGAGCGCACAGAGCCGCGCAGCGCTCGCCGGCACCGTGTGCTAATTACAGCCGTCTGCTCCACCAGCTCAGCTTCAACTGCTTGCAGAGCGTCTGCGGCCAGGTTGGGATTTCCTCAAATTGATTTGTAATTTGAGGTTACTCAATTAATTTTTTATTCTTTTTCTTTCTTTCTTTCTTTCTTTTTATTTCTCTCCCGCTCACCCGTGTGCCGCAAGCGCTCGCTCCCCGTGCCCCGGCACAGCCGTATCTCCCACCCTCACCACACTCCAGGAGTACGTTTCAAAGAAGCAGCATGGAAGAAATTCAAACTTTTTCCTTTTCTGGGCCACACAAGCCTTGCCCAAGGCACTCTTCATAGAAAAATTAGGCTGCTGCACGATTCATCGGCGGGGTGCACAACTTAAATATAATTTTCTCTTGTCCCATATACACAGTCCCAGCCTGATTCCCCCATCCATTCTCCTGCAGTCAGCGGGGAGCAGCTCCAGGGTGGGGATTTCCCCCTCACCACAGGGTATGACCTCCCCCCTGCTATGAATACCTGTGCTGGGGACATCCAAACTTTGGTTCTTCCTATCATTTCCCATTCGGTTCTGAACTACGGACAGGTTTTCTTTGGCAGTGGGTGAGATGGGCTTCATGGAGAGCTGGACCCTCCTGCAAGGTGCTATGGACCCCTCGCTGCTGATGCCCAGCATTGGACATAGTTGTTCAACACCTCAATTTCTGTTGGTGAGGATATTCAGAGCACCACAAGTCTCCAAACATTCCTTCCCCATACTGTTAGGACCCCAAACATTCCAAATAGCCCAGAAAATATACTGGGACACTGCCTGCCCACTCAGACATGGACCTGGAGGGTGCTTGTCATCTACACACTTCAGTGCCAACACATTGCTGATCCTGCAGGATTTTCATGGCAAAGGTGGATTTGGGAGTTTTTAACTCCTCATGGTTGTGGTACCCAAATACAAGATGCATTGCCTACAGAAGCAGGGGGGAGGAAAAGGCAAAAAGGAGGAGGAGGAGGTTTTTCCTAGCAGAGCCTTGAGATTTTAAATCAGAGCGACCTCACTGGCTTCAGAGAGTACCTTCTAATTTCCAAGCATATGCTCAAGAATATAATCAGGCTGGCAAATCTCTGCTGACAGCAATGCTGAGTGCCAGCTTCCCTACACAAGCAACAAAGTGGGTCTCCAACAGCCCAGAACTCCACTGCCTCACTGCCTCAGTCCTGGGGATACATTTTGGAAGCAGAACTGGAAATCAAGGAGTGACAGCACAGCAACTGCCCCTATGGAAGGAGGTGGGGTCAGCTGCTACCCTAAGAGCCCAGTGATCCCAACGCTCTTCTGAGCATGCAGCTGGAGGCCCAATGAATCAGGGTAGGTTTAGATTAGACAGTAGGAAGAAATTCTTTACTCTCCAGGGGGGAGGCACTGGCACAAGCTGCCCAGAGAAGCTCTGGGTTCATCTGGAGGAGGCTCAGACAAGGTTGGATGGGGCTTTGGGCAAACCGTGGGTTGGAAGTGCAGCGAAAGAAAACCACAATATCAATAAATCACCAAGGTGGGTTTTGGAAAAGTCAAAGAAGTTCTACTCTCTGCAGAGATCCAGGGGTTAAGGACCACTTGTATGGAGCCAACATTCACCTGGCTGGTTGGTCACAGTGAGAAGCATCCCCTGGATCTTGGAGGTTGGCATTGGCTGTGAACTGAGGGAGCAGAGGGATGGAACGCTGGCAGCAGGACTGGGCAACTTTATGGGTTACACCTCAGTATGTCACAGCTTCACGGGTCACACATCTATGGACAGCTCAGCAGCTCTGCTGCCTTCTGGAAAGGTGAACTTTGTATTCTTTTGACTTTGAGCTGTGCACCCCAGAGTGTCTGCAGGTTGGAATGGGTGCAGCACTGGTGGGATGTGTGCTGCATTGGAGAGGGCTCAGCATGGAGTTGCATGGGGTGGATGCTGCATTGCTGGTAGGTCTATGTAGCATTGCACAGCGTGGAAAGCTACACTGTTTGGTGAGGGTACAACATTGCATGGGGTGAGTGCAGTATTGGTGGGCTCAGTGCAACATTACTGGGGTGGCTCATGCTTTGCTGGTGTCATTGCTCAGGATGGATAGAGCATTGCTCAGGGTGGATGCAGCAAGGTTTATCTTGAGTACAACCCAGCTCTGTGCACCCGCAGCTGAGCCACCAACAGGTGCCAGCATGCAGTACAGCTGCTCTCCTGGGTGCTTTAGCAACATGTCCCCCATCCACTGCAACCCATGCACAGCAGCAGGGCACCACACATTCCCTAAATACCCACTGCAGAGGGAAATGGAAGTTGCTTTTGTCTGGCAGGGGTCAGACAGAGCCGGTTTGTTCGATAAAGCTTTAACGCTCTCTGAACACGCAGAAAAGCTCAACCCCGGGGCCCTTTGACAATCTCCATTGTTTTGCAGCTAAAAAAAAAAAAAAAAAAACAAAAAAAAAAAAAAAAAAAAAAAGAAAGAAAGAAAAAAGGAAAAGGAAAAAAAGAAAGCAAAAAAGAATGGCTGATTCGGTTTAAAACACCAAGTTCATGGCATTTCAAAGGGAGATGATACACGGCGTGTGGATTTGTGTGACACGGGGAGATAAAGCCGGGAATAAAGTGCCAGGCAGGGCGCTGCTCTCGGGGATGAGCCCGGTATGCTGCCATCTGACTCCTTTAAAAGGTTTCGTCTCTGCCATGAGCTGCACACCAACTCTTGGACAACGGGGGCGAAGTCTGAAAGAGGAGATGGTGTGGAAAGATGGGAGAGAGAGCGGTGCTTGGCCGTAATGCCCAACGTGCGTGCCCGTGTGCGCGGTCCGCTCCATCCACATGCACCTCATTGCCTGCAAAACACACGGCAACGTGATGCACCAGTGGGCAAGCACGGCTGGGAACGGGAACCCTCAGAATGGTTTGTTTACACAACAAAATAACAACAGGAGTAAAATCACAGGTTTTATGGATAGAACGATAGGAGCCGGCGAGGAGATGGGTTGATGGGTTATTTCATTTCTTGAACGCGCTATCGCCAAAATAAATAACCCAGGGAGGACGGCAGCAGCCAGCGAGCTGCCCGTGGGTTTGGCTGCGTGCAGTTTCTCTTCGAAGGCTGCGGGCGTGCACCGTCCTCGGCACCCAGAGAGGTGAGCGAGGAGCGGTGGCTCCGTGCGCTCCGGGCAGCGCTGCGCGGCGGCGGCTCCGCTCGGCTGTTCTGCGCACGAGGGGCGGTCGGTGTTTTGGGCGTCGGGAATACGCGGCTTCTTTTCTTCTTTTTATTTCCTTTCTTCTTTTTCTTTCTTTCCCATTTCTTCTTCTTTTTTTCCCCCCTCTTTTTCCTTTTTTTTTTTTTCTTTCTTTCCCTTTTTCCTCCTTTTTTAAATTTTATTTTATTTTATTTTTATCTTTCCCCCTTTTTTATCGCTTATTTCTTTTTCTTTTTTTTTTCATTTCTTTTTTTTCCCCGTCTTTATTTTCTGCTTTTTTTCCCCCGTTTTTCCTTTCCCCCTCCCTTTTTTTCTCCTTTCTCCCCTTCCCCCCCCCTTTCCCCCTTCCCCCTCTTTTTTTCCTATTTATTTTTTTCCTTCCTATTTTCTTTTTCCTTCCCTCTCCCCCTTTTTTTTCCCCCTTTTATTTTTTTTTTCATTCTTTCCTCTTATTTTTAATTATTTTCTTTCTCTATTAACAAATCCGACTTCGGCCGGGATAAAACACCGAAAGCCCCCGCGGGAGAGACGGACGGACGTAGCCTTCGCGAACGCCTCTTGCCCCCTGGCGTCCCCTCACTGCAAGGACAGCCGGGGCCAGGGGGGCCCGAGAGATACGGGATGTGAACGCGACTTTCGGCCGCCTCCGTTTCCCACTGCCTCTTTCCCCTCCAAAACTCAGCCAACAAAACCCCAAAGGGACACAAGAGACCCCCTCCTCCTCCTCCTCCACAAAACGTGTTTCTCCTCCCCATCCTCAACGCATCTTTTAAAAATGAAGCTCCTGCCTGCTTCCTCAAAGGGAGATGGGGAGCAAAGAAGGAAGGAAAAAAAAAAAAAGAAAAAAAAAAGAAAAAAAAAAAGGAAAGAAAAGAGAGAAAAGCAATAAATTTAAATAGTTGGTTGCTAGGAAGGGATGGCGGAGACTGATTTGGCATTTCCATCCTGCTTTGCACGGTCTCGGTTTCAGCTGGCAGCGCAGGAGGTATGCGGCTGCCTCCATTAAATCTGTTCTCATTGCAGCCTGACAAGGTTTTAAGAAAGGTTCCTAATGACCGATGCGGGCTGGCACCTCGGCCGAGTTTTGTAATTAAACGTTACCGAGCAGCGGCAGGAACCGGGGATAAATGTCAGGGCTTATATTTTTCTTTCTTCTTCTTTTTTTTTTTTTTTTTTTTCCTTACGATTTTCGGAGGAGAGGCGGCTGTGCCACAGGGAAACTGCCAAAATCATGTACGGGAGTACGGCAATAAAAATAACTCCCCCAGCGAGCCAAGCAAACGGCAGCTGCATAACACAGTGCTGAGCATCTCCCAAAGCCCCCAAATGCTGCAGTGAGTGACTGTGTGAGGCACTCTTTAGCCAAAAAAATATAACTACATACATATATAAATATACACTAACTGGTGTGATAAATTCACTGGGGGGGGGGGGGGGGGGGGGAATACAAAAGAAAGAAACAGGAAAAGAAAATGTCCCGGCTGCACACCGTGCGGGGGAAGGGAAGGCAGGCGGTGCCCGGCAGTACCCGGCTGTGCCCGTATCCCCCGGCCCGGCCCGGCTCGGGCCGCACACAGCCGCTCCTCCCGCTTCTTCTCACTCCCTCGTTTGTTTGATGGATTTTATTTCTGGTTGTCGTTTTTCTTTTGCTTCCTTTCTCTTTCTTTTCCTTCCTTCC